>NW_026909615.1:302200-431200 GCF_033115175.1 Lepus europaeus | reverse complement strand
TATATCTGGTTTCATCCAGTCATTTCCGGACAACGTGGTGTGGAATGCATATGCAATGGAACGAGAAAATCAGAGTAAAAATGGTTTGGAGAAAAGCAAACTCTTTTCATTAGGCAAGTAGATAAAATGTCATCTATACAAACACAAATATCATGTCTGTTTGTCGCAGTTCCTCTAGCTTTCTCCCTAGAAAATACGAATGTGTAGAGCTGGTGTCACCATGTGGAACCAATTAGTGTTTCCAAGCACAAAAATAAATATTCCATGATAAAAAACATCCAAAAGAATGAAGTCCATCGATAATATCCAGAAAACACAAACACAGAGGCTGTAGCAATATCTGGGAGACAAGACACAACCGGATATTTCTGGTTTCATCCAGCCATATCTGTACAAAGTGGTGTGGAATTCATAAGCAATGGACCGAGAAAATCACAGTAAAAATGGTTTTGGAGAAAAGCAAAGTCTTTTCATTTGGCAAGTGCACAAAACGTCATCTATACAAACAGGAATATCAGGTTTGTTTGTCGCAGTTTGTATAGCATTCTCCCTAGAAAATACGAGTGTGTAGAGCTGGTGTCTCCCTATGGAACCAATTAGTGTGTCCAAGCACAAAAATAAATGTTCCCTGATAAAAAACATCCAAAAAAAATAGAGTCCATTGATAATATCCGGAAAACACAAACACAGAGGCTCTAGCAATATCTGGGATTGAGTTAGCCAAAACAAAACCGGATATTTCTGGTTTCATCCAGTGATATCCGGAAAAATTGATGTGGAATTCGTATGCAATGGAACAAGAAAATCACAGTAAAAATGGTTTTGGAGAAAAGCAAAGTCTTTTCGTTAGGTAAGTGAATAAAATGTCATGTATACAAACAGAAATATCATGTGTGTTTTTCGCAGTTCCTCTAGCTTTCTCCCTAGAAAATACAAATGTGTAGTGCTGGTGTCCCCATGATGAACCAATTAGTGTTTCTACAGTACAAAAATAAACGTTCCCTGATAAAAAAACATTGAAAACAATATAGTCCATCGATAATATAAGAAAACACAAACACATAGGCTTTCACAATAATTCGGATTGAGTTAGCCAAAACACAATCGGATATTTCTGGTTTTATCCAGTCATATCCGGACAAAGTGATGTGGAATTCATATGCAATGGACCGAGAAAATCACAGTAAAAATGGTTTTGGAGGAAAGCAAAGTCTTTTCGTTAGGCAAGTGCATAAAATGTCATCTATACAAACAGAAATAACATGTTTGTTTGTCGCAGTTCCTCTAGTATTCCCTCCGAGAAAATACGAATGTGTAGAGCTAGTGTCCCCATGATGAACCAATTAGTGTTTCTACGGTACAAAAATATATGTTCCCTGATAAAAACATTCAAAACAATAAAGTCCACCAATAATATCCAGAAAACACAAACACAGAGGTTGTAGCAATATTTCGGATTCAATTAGCCAAGACACAAACGGATATTTCTGGTTGCATCCAGTCATATCTGTACAAAGTGGTGTGGAATTCGTATGCAATGGACCGAAAAAATCACAGTAAAAATGGTTTTGGAGAAAAGCAAAGTCTTTTCATTAGGCAAGTAGATAAAATGTCATCTATACAAACAGAATTATCATGTTTGTTTGCGGCAGTTCCTCTAGCTTTCTCCCTGGAAAATACAAATGTGTAGAGCTGTTGTCTCCATGTGGAACCAATTAGGGTTCCTACGGTACAAAATAAATTTTCCCTGATAAAAATATTGAAAACAGCAAAGTCCATCGGTAATATCCAGAAAACACATACACAGAGCCTGTAGCAATACTTGGGATTGAGTTAGGCAAAACAGAATGGGTTATTTGTGGTTTCTTCCACCATATCCAGACAATTGATGTGGAATTCGTATGCAATGGACCAAGAAAATCAGAGTACAAATTCTTTTGGAGAAAAGCAAAGTCTTTTCGTCAGGCAAGTGTTTAAAATGTCAAGTATACAAACAGAAATATCATGTTTGTTTTCCGCAGTTCCTCTAGGTTTCTCCCTAGAAAATACAAATGTGTAGAGCTTGTGTTTCCATGTTGAACTAATTAGTGTTTCTACGGTACAAAATTAAATGTTCCATGATAAAAAACATTCAAAACAATAAAATTCATAGATAATATCCAGAAAACACAAACACAGAGGTTTTCTCAATATTTCAGATTGAGTTAGCCAAAACACAGCCGGATATTTTAGATTTCATCCAGTCATATCTGGTCAAAGTGGAGTGGAATTTGTATGCATTGAAAGAGAAAATCACAGTAAAAATTGTTTTGGAGAAATGTAAATTCTTTTTGTTGGGCAATTGCATAAAATGTCATCTATACAAACAGAAATATCATGTTTGCTTGCCGCATTTCCTCTAGCTTTCTCCCTAAAAAATAAGAATGCGTAGAGCTCGTGTCTCCATGTGTTACCAATTAGTGTTTCTACGGTACAAAATTAAATGTTCCCTGTTAAAAAAATATTCAACACAATAAAGTCCGTTGATAACATCCGGAAAACACAAACACAGAGGCTGTAGCAATGTCTGGGATTGAGTTAGCCAAAATAAAACCGGATATTTCCGGTTTCATCCTATCATATGAGGACAAACTGGTATGGAATTAAAAAGCAATGACCCAGAAAATCACAGTAAAAATGGTTTTGGAGAAAAGCAAACTCTTTTCGTTATGCCAGTGCATAAAATGTCATCTATACAAACAGAAATATCATGTATGGGTACCGCAGTTCCTCTAGCTTTCTCCCTAGAAAATACAAATGTGTAGAGCTGGTTTCTCCATGTGGAACCAATTAGTGTTTCCAAGCACAAAAATAAATGTTCCCTGATAAAAAACATCCAAAAAAATACAGTCAATTGATAATATCCGGAAAACACAAACACAGAGGCTCATGCAGTATCTGGGATTGAGTTAGCCAAAACAAACCGGATATTTCCGGTTAAATCCATTCATATCCGGTAACCTGGTGTGGAATTCGTATGCAATGGACCGAGAAAATCACAGTAAAAATGGTTTTGGAGAAAAGCAAAGTCTTTTTGTTAGGAAAATGCATAAAATGTCATCGAAACTAACAGAAATATCATGTTTGTTTGTCGCAGTCGCTCTAGCTTTCTCCCTAGAAAATACAAATGTTTTGAGCTGGTGTCCCCATGATGAACCAATTAGTGTTTCTACGGTACAAAAATAAATGTTCCCTGATAAAAAGCATTCAAAACAATAAAGTCCATCGATAATATCCAGCAAACACAAACACAGAGGCTTTCACGATATTTCGGATTGAGTTAGCCAAAACACAACCTGATATTTCTGGTTTCATCCAGTCATGTCCGGACAAAGTGATGTGGAATTCGTATGCAATGGACTGAGAAAATCAGAGTAAAAATTTTTTTGGAGAAAAGCAAAGTCTTTTCATTAGGCATGTAGATAAAATGTCATCTATACAAACAGAAATATCATGTTTGTTTGTCGCAGTTCCTCTAGCTTTCTCCCTAGCAAATACAAATATGCAGAGCTGGTGTCTCCATATGGAACCAATTAGTGTATCTAAGCACAAAATTAAATGTTCCCTGACAAAAAACATTGAAATCAATAAAGTCCGTTGATAATATCTGGAAGACACAAACTCAGAGGCTGTAGCAATATTTCGGATTGAGTTAGCCAAAACACAACCGGATAATTCTTGTTCCATCCAGTCATATCCGGACAAACTGGTGTGGAATTTGTATGGAAGGGACCGAGAAAATCACAGTAAAAATGGTTTTGGAGAAAAGCAAAGTCTTTTCGTTAGGCAAGTGTATAAAATGTTATCTATACAAACAGAAATATCATGTGTGTTTGTCGCAGTTCCTATAGCTTTCTCCCTAGAAAATATAAATGTGTAGAGCTGTTGTCTCCATGTGGATCCAATTAGTGTTTCCAAGCACAAAATTACATGTTCCCTGATAAAAAACATTCAAAACAATAAAGACTGTTAGTAATGAGAGGAATACACAAACACAGAGTCTGCAGCAATATCTGGGATTGAGTTAGCCAAAACAAAACCTGATATTTCTGGTTTCATCCAGTCATATCCGGTGAACTGGTGTGGAATTCGTATGCAATTGACCGGGAAAATTACAGTAAAAATGGTGATGAGGAAAAGCAAAGTCTTTTCCTTAGGCATGTGCATAAAATGTCATCTATACAAACAGAAATATCCTTTTGGTTGCTGTAGTTCTTCTAGCTTTCTCCCTAGAAAATACGAATGTGTAGAGCTGGTGTTCCCATGATGAACCTATTAGTGTTTCTGCGGTACAAAATTAAATGTTCCCTGATAAAAACAGTCAAAACAATAAAGTCCATCGATAATATCCAGAAAACACAAACACAGGGTCTGTCACAATATATAGGAGTGAGGTAGCCTAAACAGAACCGGATATTTCCGGTTTCATCCAGTCATATCTGGTGAACGGGTGTGGAATTCATATGCAATAGACCAGGAAAATTACAGTAAAAATGGTTTTGAAGAAAAGCAAAAACTGTTCCTTAGGCAAGTGCATAAAATGTCATCTATACAAAAAGAAATATCCTTTTGCTTGCTGTAGTTCTTCTAGCATTCTCCCTAGAAAATACGAATGTGTAGAGCTAGTGCCTCCATGTGGAACCAATCAGTGTTTCCAAGCACAAAATTAAATGTTCCCTGATAAAAACATTCAAAACAATAAATTCCATCGATAATATCCAGAAAACACAAACACAGAGGCTTGTACAATATTTCAGATTGAGTTATCCAAAAGAAAATCGGATATTTCTGGTTTCATCCAGTCATATCCGGACAAACTGGTGTGGAATTCGTATGAAAGGGACCGAGAAAATCACAGTAAAAATGGTTTTGGAGAAAAGCAATGTCCTTTCGTTAGCCAACTGCATAAAATGTCATCTATACAAACAGAAATATCATGTTTGTTTGTCGCAGTTCCTCTAGATTTCTCCCTAGAATATACGAATATGTAGAAGTGGTGTCTTTCTGTGGAAACCATTACTGTATCCAAGCTCAAAATAAAATGTTCCCTGATAAAAAATTTTCAAAACAATAAAGTCCGTTGATAATATCTGGAATACACAAACACAGAGGCTGTAGCAATATCTGGGATAGAGTTAGCCAAAACAAAACCGGATATTTCCGGGTTCATCAGGTCATACCCGGACAAACTAATATGGAATTCATATGCAGTGGACTGAGAAATCACAGTAAAAATGGTTTTGGAGAAAAACAAAGTCTTTTCGTTAGGCAAGTGCATAAAATGTCATCTATACAAACAGAAATATCATGTTTGTTTGCCGCAGTTCCTCTAGCTTTCTCCGTAGAAAATACGAATGTGTAGAGCTCGTATTCCCATGATGAAACAATCACTGTATCAACGGTACGGAATTAAATGTTCCCTGATAAAAATATTAAAAACAATAAACTCCATGGATAGTATCCAGAAAACACAAACACAGAGGCTTTCACATATTTCGGATTGAGTTAGAAAAACACAACCGGAAATTTCTGGTTTCATCCAGTGATATCCGGACAATGTGGTTTGGAATTTCTTTGCAATGGACCGAGAAAATCACAGTACAAATGGTTTTGGAGAAAAGCAAACTCTTTTCATTAGGTAAGTGCATAAAATGTCATCTATACAAACAGAAATATCATGTTTGTTTGTCGCAGTTCCTCTAGCTTTCTCCCTAGAAAATACAAATATGTAGAGCTGCTATCTCCTTGTGGAACCAATTATTTTATCTAGGCTCAAATTTAAATGTACCCCAATAAAAAACATTAATAAAAATAAAGTCCGTTGATAATATCCGGAAAACACAAACACAGAGGCTGTAACAAGATCTGGGATTGAGTTAGCCAAAACAAAACCGGATATTTCCGGTTTGATCCAGTCATATCCGGACAAACTCGTGTGGAATTCGTATGCAATGGACCGACAAAAGCACAGTAAAATGGTTTTGGAGAAAAGCAAAGTCTTTTCGTTAAGCAAGTACATAAAATGTCACCGAAACTAACAGAAACATCATGTTTGTTTGCCGCAGTTTCTCTAGCTTTCTCCCTAGAAAATACAAATATGTAGAGCTGGTGTCTCCTTGTGGAACCAATTAGTTTATCTAGGCTCAAAATTAAATGTTCCCCAATAAAAAACATTCATAACAACAAAGTCCATTGATGTTATCCAGTAAAAAAAAAAAACACAGAGGATGTAGGAATATCTGAGATTGAGTTAGCGAAAACAAAACCGGATATTTCCGTTTTCATCCAGTCATATCCAGTAAAATGGTGTGGAATTCGTATGCAATGGACCGAGAAAATCACAGTAAAAATGGTTTTGGATAAAAGCAAAGTCTTTTCATTAGGCAAGTAGATAAAATGTCACATATACAAAGCCCCTGGGCCTTTAGGCAACACTGGAGTGCCCGCGGGCATATCGGTCCACCCTCGGCAGGCCCTGCTGGGACAGCCCGTGCCCGAGCTCTGAACTCATCGCCCTTGGACCGCCCCAGTGGGCTTCAGGAGTGGGTGTGTGCCAGCAGCAGCCCTCCCCACTCACCCACCGTGCATCGGCCCCACCCGACAAGACCCTAGGGTGGGCGAGGGTTCCCGGGGGGCCTATTTGCAACCCGGGGAGGCGCGGGGCAGTCCGTAGGTGCGGCCCGGGGACACCCGCAGGTTTGTGGGCTCCCCCCGTGGCCGGGTGCTAAGGCTTCCCAGCACCTGGTGGCTGTTGGCAGCGTCGGCTGGACAGACTCCTAGAATCAGGGGTCTGGCAGGCTCCCGGGGGCAAATGGACTACGGAAGCCGAGAGGGGCCCGTCCGCGCCAAAACCCAAAACGCGCTGCGGCCTCCAGGGACACAGGGCACACATGTGTGTGTGCGGCTTGAAAAGCACGACCAGAGGGAGGCAGGGAGGGAGGGAGGGAGGCTGGCTGCTGAGGTGCAGCTGCCACCAGCCCTTCGGGGAACCTGCAGGGGAGGCTTGGGCAGTGGGGGCTGCCCACTCAGACATCCCGTTCCCGGTGGCTGCAGCGAAGCAGCAGGGTCGGGCGTGCCCGCGCGCCTTGGGGGCTTCTTGCCTGTGGGCGGGGCTTCCTCGCACAAGGTGGCACCTCATCCCGGCCCAAGGGTGGTGGCGGGAACCCAGGAGGTGCTGGGGGACTCAAGAGGGCTAGGCCCCCGGGCCTTTAGGCAACACTGGAGGGCCCACAGGTGTATCGGTCCACACTCGGGAGGCCCTGCTGGGACAGCCCGTGCCCGAGCTCCGAGCTCATCTCCCTTGGACCGCCCCAGTGGGCTTCAGGAGTGGGTGTGTTACAGCAGCAGCCCTCCCACTCACCCACTGTGCATCGGCCCCACCCGACAAGCCCCTAGAGCGGCGAGTGTTCCCGCGGGGGGCTATATGCAACCCGGGGAGGCGCGGGGCAGTTCGTGTGTGTGGCCCGGGGACACCCGCAGGTGTGTGTGCTCCCCACCTGGCCGGCCACTGTGGCTAGCCAGCACCTGGGTTCTGTTGGCAGCGCCGCCTGGGCAGCCTCCTAGAGCCAGGGTTCCGGCAGGCTCCAGGGGCAAATGGACTATGGAAGCCGAGAGGGGCCCATCCGTGCCAAAACATAAATGCGCTGTGGCCTCCAGGGCCACAGGGGACACGAGTGGGTGTGTGGCTTGCAGTGCCCGACCAGAGGGAGGCAGGGAGGGAGGGAGGGAGGCTGGCTGTTGAGGCGCAGCCGCCACCAGCCCTTCGGGGAACTGGCAGCGGAGGCTTGGGCAGTGGAGACTGCCCACTCAGACATCCCGTTCCCTGTGGCTGCAGCGGGGCTGCAGGGTCGGGCGCGCCCGCGGGCCTTGGGGGCTTCTTGCCTGTGGGCGGGGCTTCCTCGCACAAGGTGGCACCTCATCCCAGCCCAAGGGTGGTGGCGGGAACCCAGGAGGTGCTGGGGGACGCAAGAGGGCTAGGCCCCCGGGCCTTTAGGCAACACTGGAGGGCCCGCGGGCATATCGGTCCACACTCAGGAGGCCCTGCAGGGACAGCCCGTGCCCGAGTTCCGAGCTCATCTCCCTTTGACCGCCCCAGTGGGCTTCAGGAGTGGGTGTGTGCCAGCAGCAGCCCTCCCACTCACCCACTGTGCATCAGCCCCGCCCGACAAGCCCCTAGGGTGGGCGAGTGTCCCCGGGGGGGGCCTATTAACAATCCGGGGAGGCGCGGGGCAGTCCGTGTGTGCGGCCCAGGGACACCCGCAGGTGTGTGTGCTCCCCCCGTGGCTGGCGGCTGTGGCTAGCCAGCACCTGGGGGCTGTTGGCAGCGCCGCCTGGGCAGCCTCCTAGAGCCAGGGTTCTGGCAGGCTCCGGGGGCAAATGGACTACGGAAGCTGAGAGGGGCCTGTCCACGCCAAAACCCAAAATGCGCTGCGGCCTCCAGGGACACAGGGGACACAAGTGGATGTGTGGCTTGCAGTGCCCGACCAGAGGGAGGCAGGGAGGGAGGGAGGGAGGGAGGCTGGCTGCTGAGGCACAGCCACCACCAGGCCTTCAGGGAACTGGCAGCGGAGGCTTGGGCAGTGGGGGCTGCCCACTCAGACATCCCGTTCCCTGTGGCTGCTGCGGGGCTACAGGGTCGGGCGCGCCCGCGGTCCTTGGGGGCTTCTTGCGTGTGGGCGGGGCTTCCACGCACAAGGTGGCACCTCATCCCAGCCCAAGGGTGGTGGCGGGAACCCAGGAGGTGCTGGGGTACGCAAGAGGGCTAGGTCCCCGGGCCTTAATGCAACACTGGAGGGCCCGCGGGCGTATCTGTCGACCCTCGGGAGGCCATGCTGGGAAAGCCTGTGCCCGAGCTCTGAGCTCATCACCCTTGGACCGCCCCAGTGGGATTCAGGAGTGAGTGTGTGCCAGCAACAGCGCTCCCCACTCACCCACCATGCATCGGCCCCGCCAGACAAGCCCCTAGGGTGGGCGAGTGTTCCCGGGGGGCCTATTTGCAACCCGGGGAGGCGCAAGACAGTCCGTGTGTGTGGCCCGGGGACACCCGCAGGTGTGTGTACTCCCCCCGTGGCTGGCCGCTGGAGCTAGCCAGCACCTTGGGGCTGCTGACATCGCCACCTGGGTAGCCTCCTAGAGCCAGGGGTCTGGCAGGCTCTGGGGGCAAATGGACTACGGAAGCCGAGATGGGCTCGTCCGCGCCAAAACCCAAAACGCGCTGCGGCCTCCAGGGACACAGGGCACACAAGTGGTTTTGTGGCTTGCAGTGCCCGACCAGAGGGAGGCAGGGAGGGAGGGAGGGAGGCTGGCTGCTGAGGCGCAACCGCCACCAGCCCTTCGGGGAACTGGCAGCAGAGGCTTGGGCAGTGGGGGCTGCCCAGACATCCCAATCCCTGTGGCTGCAGCAGGGCTGCAGGGTCGGGCGCGCCCGCGGGCCATGGGGGCTTCTTACCTTTGGGCGGGGCATCCTCGCACAAAGTGGCATCTCATCCCGGCCCACGGGTGGTGGCGGGAACCCAGGAGGTGCTGGGGGACGCAAGAGTCCTAGGCCCCCGGGCCTTTAGGCAACACTGGAGGGCCCGCGGGTGTATCTGTCCACCCTTGGGAGGCAATTCTGGGAGAGCCTGTGCCCGAGCTCTGAGCTCATCTACTTTGGACCGCCCCAGTGGGCTTCAGGAGTGGGTGTGTGCCAGCAGCAGCCCTCCCCACTCACCCACCATGCATCGGCCCCGCCCGACAAGCCCCTAGGGCAGGCGAGATTTCCCGGGGGGCCTATTTGCAACCCGGGGAGGCGCGGGACAGTCCGTGTGTGTGGCCCAGGGACACCCGCAGGTGTGTGTGCTCCCCCCGTGGCCGGCCGCTGGAGCTTCCCAGCACCTTGGGGCTGTTGACAGCGACGCATGGGTAGCCTCCTAGTGTCAGGGGTCTGGCAGGCTCTAGGGGCAAATGGACTGCGGAAGCCGAGAGGGGCCCGTCCGCGCCAAAACCCAAAACGCGCTACAGCCTCCAGGGACACAGGGCACACAAGTGGGTGTGTGGCTTGCAGTGCCCGACCAGAGGGAGGCAGGGAGGGAGGGAGGGAGGCTGGCTGCTGAGGCGCAACCGCTGCCAGCCTTCGGGGAACTGGCAGCGTAGGCTTCGGCAGTGGGGGCTGCCCAGACATCCCAATCCCTGTGGCTGCAGCGGGGCTGCAGGGTCCGGCGCGCCCGTGGGCCTTGGGGGCTTCTTGCCTGAGGGCGGGGCTTCCTCGCACAAGGTGGCACCTCATCCTGGCCCGAGGTTGGTGGCGGGAACCCAGGAGGTGCTGGGGGACGCAAGAGGGCTAGGTTCCCGGGCATTTAGGCAACACTGGAGGGCCCACGGGAGTATCGGTCCACCCTCGGGAGGCCCTGCTGGGACAGCCCGTGCCCGAGCTCGAGCTCATCGCCCTTGGACCGCCCCAGTGGGCTTCAGGAGGGGGTGTGTGCCAGCAGCAGCCCTCCCCACTCACCCACCGTGCATCGGCCCTGCCCGAGAAGCCCCTAGGGTGGGCGAGTGTTCCCGGGGGGCCTATTTGCAACCCGGGGAGGCCCGGTGCAGTACGTGTGTGCGGCCTGGGGACACCCGCAGGTGTGTGTGATCCCCCCGTGGCCGACCCCTACAGCTAGCCAGCACTGGGGACTGTTGACAGTGCCGCCTGGGCAGCCTCCTAGAGCCAGGGTTCTGGCAGGCTCCGGGGGCAAATGGACTACGGAATTCGAGAGGGGCCCGTCCGCGCCAAAACCCAAAATGCGCTGCGGCCTCCAGGGACACAGGGGACACAAGTGGATGTGTGGCTTGCTGTGCCCAACCAGAGGGAGGCAGGGAGGGATGGAGGGAGGGAGGCTGGCTGTTGAGGCGCAGCCGCCACCAGCCCTTCGGGGAACTGGCAGCGGAGGCTTGGGCAGTGTGGGCTGCCCACTCAGACATCCCTTTCCCTGTGGCTGCAGCGGGGCTGCAGGGTCGGGCGCGCCCACGGGCCTTTGGGGCATCTTGCCTGTGGGCGGGGCTTCCACGCACCAGGTGGCACCTCATCCCGGCCCAAGGGTGGTGGTGGGAACCCAGGAGGTGCTGGGGGAAGCAAGAGGGCTAGGCCCCCGGGCCTTTAGGCAACACTGGAGGGCCCGTGGGCGTATCGGTCCACCCTCGGGAGGCAATTCTGGGACAGCCCGTGCCCGAGCTCGGAGCTCATCGCCCTTGAACCGCCCCAGTGGGCTTCAGGAGTGGGAGTGTGCCAGCAGCAGCCCTCCCCACTCACCCACTGTGCATCGGCCCCGCCCGACAAGCCCCTAGGGTGGGCGAGTGTTCCCGGGGGGCCTATTTGCAACCCAGGGAGGCACGGGGCATTCCCTGTGTGTGGCCCGGGGACACCCGCAGGTGTGTGTGCTCCCCCCGTGGCCGGCCGCTGCGGCTAGCCAGCACCTGGGGGCTGTTGGCAGCGCCACCTGGGCAGCCTCCTAGAGCCAGGGGTCTGGCAGGCTCCAGGGGCAAATGGACTACGGAAGCCAAGAGGGGCCCGTCCACGCAAAAATTCAAAACACGCTGCGGGCTTCAGGGACACAGGGCACACAAGTTGGTATGTGGCTTGCAGTGCCGAATCAGAGGGAGGCATGGAGAGAGGGAGGGATGGAGGCTGGCTGCTGAGGCGCAGCCGCCACCAGCCCTTCGGGGAACTGGCAGTGGAGGCTTGGGCAGTGGGGGCTGCCCACTCAGACATCCCGTTCCCTGTGGCTGCAGCGGGGCTGCAGGGTCGGGCACGCCCGCAGGCCTTGGGGGCTTCTTGCCTGTGGGCGGGGCTTCCACGCACAAGGTGGCACCTAATCCCGGCCCAAGGGTATTGGCGGGAACCGAGGAGCTGCTGGGCGAAGCAAGAGGGCTAGGCCCCCGGGCCTTTAGCCAACACTGGAGGGCCCGCGGGCGTATCGGTCCACCCTCGGGAGGCCCTGCTGGGACATCCGTGCCCGAGCTCGGAGCTCATCGCCCTTGAACTGCCCCAGTGGGCTTCAGGAGTGGGTGTGTGCCAGCAGCAGCCCTCCCCACTCACCCACCGTGCATCGGCCGCACCCGACAAGCCCCTAGGGTGGGTGAGTGTTCCCGGGGGGGCCTATTTGCAACCCGGGGAGGCACGGGGCAGTCTGTGTTTGCGGCCCAGGGACAGCCGCAGGTGAGTGTGCTCCCTCCGTGGCTGGCCGCTGCGAATAGCCAGCACCTGGGGGCTGTTGGCAGCGCCGCCTGGGCAGCCTCCTAGAGCCAGGGGTCTGGCAGGCTCCGGGTCAAATGGACTACGGAAGCCGAGAGGGGCCCCTCTGCGCCAAAACACAAAACGCGCTACAGCCTCCAGGGACACAGGGGACACAAGTGAGTTTGTGGCTTGCAGTGCCCGACCAGAGGGAGGCAGGGAGGGAGGGAGGGAGGGAGGCTGGCTGCTGAGGCACAGCCGCCACCAGCCCTTCGGGGAACTGGCAGCGGAGGCTTGGGCAGTGGGGGCTGCCCACTCTGACATCCCGTTCCCTGTGGCTGCAGTGGGGCTGCAGGGTCGGGCGCGCCCGCGGGCCTTTGGGGCATCTTGTCTGTGGGCAGGGCTTCCACGCACCAGGTGGCACCTCATCCCGGCCCAAGGGTGGTGGCGGGATCCCAGGAGGTGCTGGGGGACGCAAGAGGGCTAGGCCCCCGGGCCTTTAGGCAACACTGGAGGGCCTGCGGACGTATCGGTCCACCCTTGGGAGGACCAGCTGGGACAGCCCGTGCCCGAGCTCCGAGTTCATTGTCCTTGCACCGCCCCAGTGGGCTTCAGGAGTGGGTGTGTGCCAGCAGCAGCCCTCCCCACTCACCACCGTGCATTCGCCCTGCCTGAAAAGTCCCTAGGACGGGCGAGGGTTCCCGGGGGGCCTATTTGCAACCCGGGGAGGCACGGGGCAGTCCGTGTTTGCGGCCCGGGGACACCCGCAGGTGTGTGTGCTCCTCCCGTGGCTGGCCGCTGCGGCTAGCCAGCACCTGGGGGCTGTTGGCAGCGCAGCCTAGGCAGCCTCCTAGAGCAGCCAGGGGTCTGGGAGGCTCCAGGTGCAAATGGACTATGGAAGCCGAGAGGGGCCCGTCCGCGCCAAATCCCAAAACGCGCTGCGGCCTCCAGGGACACAGGGGACACAAGTGGGTGTGTGGCTTGCAGTGCCCGACCAGAGGGAGGCAGGGAGGCAGGGAGGGAGGGAGGGAGGCTGGCTGCTGAGGCGCAGCCGCCACCAGCCCTTCGGGGAACTGGCAGCGGAGGCTTCGGCAGTGGGGACTGCCCACTCAGACATCCCGTTCCCTGTGGCTGCAGCGAAGCTGCAGGTTCGGGCGCGCCCGCGGGCTTTGGGGGCATCTTGCATGTGGGCGGCGCTTGCTCGCTGATGGTGGCACCTCATCCCGGCCAAGGGTGGTGGCGGGAACCCAGGAGGTGCTGGGGGACGCAAGAGGGCTAGGCCCCCGGGCCTTTAGGCAACACTGGAGGGCCCACGGGTTTATCGGTCCACACTCGGGAGGACCTGCTGGGACAGCCCGTACACGAGCTCTGAGCTCATCGCCCTTGGACCGCCCCAGTGGGCTTCAGGAGTGGGTGTGTGCCAGCAGCAGCCCTCCCCACTCACCCACCGTGCATCGGCCCCACCCGACAAGCCCCTAGGGCGGTTTGGGGTTCCCGGTCGGCCTATTTGCAACCCGGGGAGCACCGGGGCAGTCCGTGTGTGCGGCCTGAGGACTCCTGCAGGGGTGTGTGCTCCCCTCGTGGCCGGTCGCTAAGGTTTGCCAGCACCTGGGGGCTGTTGGCAGCGCCGCCTGGGTCGCCTCCAAGAGCCAGGGGTCTGGCAGGCTCCGGGGGCAAATGGACTACGGAAGCCGAGAGGAGCCCGTCCGATCCAAAACCCAAAATGCGCTGCGGCCTCCAGGGACACAGGGCACACAAGTGGGTGTGTGGCTTGCAGTGCCCGACCAGAGGGAGGCAGGGAGGGAGGGAGGGAGCGTTGGTTCTGAGGCGCAGCCACCAGCAGCCCTTCGGGGAACTGGCAGCCGAGGCTTGGGCAGTGGGGGCTGCCCACTCAGACATCCTGTTCACTGTGGCTGCAGCGGGGCTGCAGGGTCGGGCGCACCTGCGGGCCTTGGGGGCTTCTTGCCTGTGGGCGGGGCTTCCACGCACCAGGTGGCACCTCATCCCTGCCCAAGGGTGGTGGCGGGAACCCAGGAGGTGCTGGGGGACGCAAGAGGGCTAGGCCCCCGGGCATTTACAGAACACTGGAGGGCCCGTGGGCATATCGGTCCACCCTCGGGAGGCCCTGCTGGGACAGCCCGTGCCCGAGCTCCGAGCTCATCCCCCTTGGACCGCCCCAGTGGGCTTCAGGAGTGGGTGTGTGCCAGCAGCAGCCCTCCCCACTCACCCACCGTGCATCGGGCCCGCCCGATAAGACCCTAGTTCCGGCGAGGGTTCTGGGTGGGCCTATTTACAACCCAGGGAGGCGCGAGGCAGTCCCTGTGTGCAGCCCGGGGACATCCGCAGGTGTGTGTGCTCCCCCCGTGGCCGGCCGCTAAGGTTTGCCAGCACCTGGGAGCTGTTGGCAGCGCCACCTGGGCAGCCTCCTAGAGCCAGGGTTCTGGCAGGCTCCAGGGGCAAATGGACTACGGAATTCGAGAGGGGCCCGTCCGCTCCAAAACCCAAAACGCGCTGCGGCCTCCAGGGGCA
Organism: Lepus europaeus; assembly: GCF_033115175.1. Lineage (NCBI taxonomy): Eukaryota > Metazoa > Chordata > Mammalia > Lagomorpha > Leporidae > Lepus > Lepus europaeus. The sequence goes on along the minus strand of NW_026909615.1, from coordinate 416,439 downwards.
CAGTGGACACAAGTGTGTGTGTGGCTTGCAGTGCCCGACCAGAGGGAGGCAGGGAGGGATGGAGGGAGGGAGGCTGGCTGCTGAGGCGCAGCTGCCACCAGCCCTTCGGGGAACTGGCAGTGGAGGCTTGGGCAGTGGGGGCTGCCCACTCTGACATCCCGTTCCCTGTGGCTGCAGCGGGGCTGCAGGGTCGGGCGCGCCCGCGGGCCTTGGGGGCTTCTTGCATGTGGGCGGGGCTTCCTCGCACAAGGTGGCACCTCATCCCGGCCCAAGGGTGGTGGCGGGAACCCAGGAGGTGCTGGGGGACGCAAGAGGGCTAGGCCCCCAGGCCTTTAGGCAACACTGGAGGGCCAGCGGGTGTATCGGTCCACCCTCGGGAGGCCCTGCTGGGCCAGCTCGGGTACGGGCTGAGGTGCCACCTTCTGCGAGCAAGCGCTGCCCAAATGTAAGATGCCCTCAAAGCCCGCGGGCGCGCCCGACCCTGCAGCCCTGCTGCAGCCACAGGGAACGGGATGTCTGAGTGGGCAGCCCCCACTGCCCAAGCCTCCGATGCCAGTTCCCCAAAGGGCTGGTGGCGGTTGCGCCTCAGCAGCCAGCCTCCCTCCCTCCCTCCCTGCCTCCCTCTGGTCGGGCACTGCAAGCCACATAACAACTTGTGTGCCCTGTGTCCCTGGAGGCCGCAGCACGTTTTGGGTTTTGGATCGGATGGGCCCCGTTTATTTCCGGTTTCATACAGTCATATCAGGACAAACTGGTATGGAATTTGTAAGCAATGGACGGAGAAAATCACAGTAAAATGGTTTTGTAGAAAAGCAAAGTCTTTTTATTAGGCAACTGCATAAAATGTGATCTATAGAATCAGAAATATCATGTTTGTTTGTCGCAGTTCCTCTAGCTTTCTCCCTAGAAAATACGAACGCGTAGAGCTGGTGTTCCCATGATGAACCAATTAGTGTTTCTACTGTGCAAAATTAAATGTTCCCTGATAAAAACATTCAAAACAATAAAGTCCATCTATAATATCCGGAAAACACAACCACACAGGCTTTCACAATATTTTAGATTGAGTTAGCCAAAACTCAAACGTATATTTCTGTTTTCATCCAATCATATCCGGACAAACTGTTGTTGAATTCGTATGCAGTGTACCAAGAAAATCAGAGTAAAAATAGTTTTGGAGAAAAGCAAAGTCTTTTCGTTAGGAAAGTAGATAAAATGTCATCTATTCAAAGAGAAATATCATGTTCATTTGCGGCAGTTCCTCTAGCTTTCTCCCTAGAAAATAAGAATGTGTAGAGCTGGTGTCCCCATCAAGAACCAATTACTCTATCCAAGCTCAAAATAATATGTTCCCTATAAAAAACATTCAAATCAATGAAGTCCGTTTATAATATCCAGAAAACACAAACACAGAGGCTGTAGCAATAGCTGGGATTGAGTTAGCCAAAACATAACCGGATATTTCCAGTTTCATCCAGTCATATCAGGACAAAGTTGTGTGTAATTTGTATGCAATGGACCGAGAAAATCACAGTACAAATGGTTTTGGAGAAAAGCAAACTCTTTTCGTTAGGCAAGTGCATAAAATGTCATTGATACAAACAGAAATATCACGTATGTTTGCCGCAGTTCCTCTAGTTTCTCCCTAGAAAATACGAATGTGTAGAGCTTGTGTCTCCATGTGTAACGAATTTGTGATTCCCTACACAAAATTAAATGTTCCCTGATAAAAAAGATTCAAAACCATAAAGTCCGTTGATAATATCCAGAAAAAACAAACGCTGAGGCTGTAGCAATATCTGGGATTGAGTTACCCTAAACACAACCTGATATTTCTGGTTTCAATCAGTCATATGCAGACAAAGTGGTGTGCAATTCTCATGCAATGGACCGAGAAAATCACAACAAAAATTGTTTTGGGGAAAATATAGTCTATTCCTTAGGCAAGTGCATAAAATATATATACAACCAGAAATATCATGTTTGATTGCCGCAGTTCTTCTAGCTTTCTCCCTAGAAAATACGAATGTGAGGAGCTGGTGTCTCCATGTGGAACCAATTAGTGTTTCCCAGCACAAAATTAAATGTTCCCCAATAAAAACATTCAAAACAATAAAATCCATCCATAATATCCAGAAAAAACAGACACTAAGTCAGTAGCAATATCTGGGATATAGTAAGCCAAAACACAACCAGATAATCCTGGTTTCATCCAGTCATATCCGGACAAAGTGGTGTCGAATTCGTATGAAATGGACAGAGGAAATCATAATAAAAATGACAGAGGCATCTTAGTACAGGAAGCTTTTAGAACCCCTAATAAACATGACCAAAAGAGATCCTCACCACGACATGTTGTAATCAAACTCACCACAGTGAAACATAAAGAAAAGATCCTAAAATATGCAAGAGAGAAACGTCAGATTACTCTTAGAGGATCTCCAATTAGACTCACAGCAGACTTCTCATCAGAAACCCTACAAGCTATAAGGGAATGGTGAGACATAGCCCAGGTACTAAGAGAGAAAAACTGCCAGCCCAGAATACTATATCCGGCAAAGCTCTCATTTGTGAATGGAGGTGAAATTAAGACTTTTCATAGCAAACAGAAACTGAAAGAATTTGTTGCCACTCATCCTGCCCTGCAAAAGATGCTTAAAGATGTGTTACACACAGAAACACAGAAACATGGTCACCAATATGAAAGAAGGTAAAGGAAGGAAACCTCACAGCAAAAGATCACAGGAAGCTCAATTTCTCTTTGACATAGAATTAAACTCTGATGCTCTGTTAAAGCAATGTGTTAAAGTAATCTATTATGTTCTCTTGATGTCTGTTAAATTCTAATTGTTCAAAAACAGCTGAATTTTTATTAAGAGCTATGGGTTATTTAAATATGTGCTCTTTTCAAAAATTTGAATCATCACCTTGTAACAATGATCAAATTTGGTCTATGTTATGTCATGATTTTAAGAAATCTGATTTCAACCAGATATTTTGGATTTTGAGCCTTCTTGGCATTCTTGCCAGGCATTCAAAAAATCAAAGTTTCAAACAATCTGGTCTCTAAAATTTCCAGTAAATCCTGGACTTTGGTTTTTCCAGTTTGGGCCCAACTGAAAAAATCAAAGGACCTATGTCTCTCATCTTATAGAGACACCAACTAATCAGGCTATTTGGATTATATTAGAAGGACTGTCAAGATGTGATGTGGTACCAGAATTTAAGTTTCTATAATGGAAAATGCTATTAATACAAATGTTTGAGAATTAAAAAGTCTAATGATCTTGTGTTACTCGACATGATAGTTATCTTAATGAGAAAGCCCCAGAGGCCTAAAGGGTTAAATACTTGTAAAATCCTACAGGTGCTTTCAAAAATACTGTGAAGTAAGCAAGTGCCTCTTGTTGGTTGATGAGTTTCTAATTTTAAACATGGCGACTTAAAGTCTTTTGTCATCCACAGTTATATATGATGTGCTGCTCATAAAACTAAAGCGTTGTTGGTTCTGTGTTTAGCTGTCCTCCTATAGGTTCCTATGGACTTTTTGCAGCCACTTTTATTGTATTCAGTACTTTGGGATGGCTCTGTAAACAGATGAAGCCAATAATGTATTCACAGTACCAACTGAGAGAAAATATGGTTAACTGAGGTTACTAAAAAGAAAAAGCAATTCAAATCAATTGGCAATCTACAAAAAGAGTTAAAGATTTTAAAAGCTATTATTAAAATTGCTATATTGGTCTATTATGCTATGTTATGTGTGTACATATTGTATGTCCACATGGGGAAATTTTATTAAGAGTTATATTTTAAATGGCTTATAGATAAGATTGTCCATAAATTTAAGCTGCTAAAATCAATCAAAGATACATTTTAATTTGTGGGACCTGAATCTGTGTATCATATGTTTTAGACTTGTTGGTAGAAAGAAACTAAAAACATTTTAGATGGTTGTGCTTAAGTTTACTGGCTAAACAAACTACACCATGTTAGATATTTAAGAGGTGTTTTCAAATACATGATTCTTAAAATTTATAGAAGGCATTGGACCTTCTGGTAAATGTTTTCTTAATGTGTTATCTAATGGTTGAAACGGTTTGCTAAGTATTCATGTGATATTGTTATTGTCAGCAAGCGATCTAGGACTTGCTCCCTCATTTCTCTATTCTAAGCCCAACTTCTTCTTTCATTTCTCTATTCTCTTCAAGGTAGGAAACTAATTCTATTATGAAGGAATCTGTAGGATGCACAATTTAATCTTTAGACCTTATAAAAGAGATGGCTAACATTTTTCTGTAATAGCATAGCCAAAATAAGAACTTAAATAATAATCTCATAGCTAGATTCACTTTGCCATCAGCAAAGTAAACAGTAAGTAGAAAAAACCTCCCTTTCAGACCAAAGGGAAAGAAAGTTTTAAAGTGAGAATATAATTTTGCTCATGGGCATTGTCTACCTTAGAAAAACTACTACAGAACATGCCTGTGACTATAGACTTGTAGTTCAGGCCACCAAAGATTAGAGATGGGATTTGGGTACTCCCTTGACTTGCATCCTCTGGTCTGCTTTAACACAAACCAGGAGGAAAAGAAAGCTAGGCATCAGAAGCAATGGGTGGCAGGCCTACTAATGGCTGATCTGTACAGTGATCTGCTCTCAAGGAGACCCAACAGGCCAGTCCACTGCAGTGGCTTTCCATGTGGTAAGCCTGGGCTTCAGCAGAAGTCAGCTTGTGAAGAGCCCTGGCAGCTCTGCCAAGACTTGGATCACTGGAAATGGACCTGCCCTGGAGTCAAAGGATGCCCAGGTCAGAGCCACAGATCTTATTGGCTCTAAGCTGAAAAGCCCTTCACTCAGCCCAACTTCCAAAGCGACCACTGCAGCTGAGGGGATGGTCAAGTAGGGTCAGCAACATTGCAGGCAGAACTGTAAATTTCTTGTTAGAGATGCCCCCTGCCTTTACCTGGCCAGCTCTCCTCCCAGGCCAGCCAAGTCATGAAAGTCAACAGAGTGCCTTCCCCTAGGAGGTTCACACCTCCCTTAGGATATACCCCATGTGAAGAGATAGATAGGTCTGGGCCTCTGAATTTACAAGGCCTAAAGCCCACCAGATTATTATCAAGCCCCTTCTATCAGGTTCTATTTGCCTCTCAATCAGAAAAATTACTTGTAGCTTAGACAGCACCTTTCTTAGCTCCTCTAATAATGACTCTGTCCTTTGTTCTAGACCCTGTCTAGTGCACTTCGGCCTCATTCCTTTGTAATCATAACCTCTACTCTACCACCAATGGCTCTACTCCCAACCTGTGTGTACTGATGGTCCTCTTCACCACTTAATGCTGTGTAATTGTTCAAACCTGGTAAATGCCACTCTTAGGATCATTGGTTACTATCCTCACTCTGTCTTTTATGACCTTGTCTAAATATGATCAGAGTCGGCAAACTTGGAAGGCTTCCATAGCCTTGGCAACTCATGACGACAGCCTAGGATGGTTACTGGCACCATAAACTAGAGTGTCAATTTGTTGGGTCAACAACAGGAGCCACTGTGCACTTGCTCTTCATGTGGGATCTCTGTCCTTAATGTGCTGTACATTGTGATTTAATGCTATAACTAGCACTCAAACAGTATGTTTCACTTTGTGTTTCTATGTGGGTGCAAACTGTTGAAATCTTTATACTAAATTGATCTTCTGTATATAAAGAGAATTGAAAATGAATCTTGAGGCAAACGGAAGGGGAGAGGGAGCGGGAGAGGGGAGGGTTGCGGGTGGGAGGGAAGTTATGGGAGGGGGAAGCCATTGTAATCCATAAGCTGTACACTGGAAATTTATATTCATTAAATAAAGGTTAAAAAAAATAAATAAACAAAAATGGTTTTGGAGAAAAGCAAAGTCTTTTCCTTCGGGCAGTGCATAAAATGTCACCTATGCAAACAGAAATATCATGTTTCTTATCCGCAGTTACTCTAACTTTCTCCCTAGAAAATACGAATGTGCAGTTCTGCTATCTCCATGTGGAACCAATTAGTGTTTTCCAGCACAAAATTAAATGTTCCCTGATAAAAAAATTCAAAACCATGAAGTCCATTTATAATATCTGGAAAACACAAACACAGAGGCTGTAACATTATCTGGGATTGAGTTAGCCAAAACAGAACTGGATACTTCTGGTTTCATCCAGTCATATCCAAATAAAATGAGGTGGAATTCGTATGCAATGGACCCAGAAAATCACAGTAAAAATGGTTTTGGAGAAAAGCAAATTCTTATCATTAGGCAAGTGCATAAAATGTCATCTATACAAACAGAAATATCATGTTTCTTTGCCACAGTTCCTCTAGCTTTCTCCCTAGAAAATACGAATGTGTAGACTGGTGTCTCCATGTGGAACCAATTAGTGTTTCTACGGTACAAAATTAAATGTTCCCTGATAAAAAAATTCAGAGCAATGAAGTCCTTGGATAATATCCAGAAAACACAAACACAGAGGCTGTAGCAATATCAGGGATATAGTAAGCAAAACACAACGAAATATTTCTTGTTTCATCCAGGCATATCCGGACAAAGTAGTGTGGAATTCATATGTAATGGACCCAGAAAATAACAGTAAAAATGGTTTTAGAGAAAAGCAAAGGCTTTTTGTTAGACAAGTGCAAAAAATGTAATGTATACAAACAGAAATAGCCTGTTTGTTTGCCGCAGTTATTCTAGCTTTCTCCCTAGAAAATACGAATGTGTAGAGCTGGTTTCTCCATGTGGAACCAATTAGTGTATCTACGGTACAAAATTAAATGTTCCCACATAAAAACATTCAAAACTATAAAGCACATCCATAATATCCAATAAACACAAACACAGAGGCTGCAGCAATATCTGCGATTGAGTTAGCCAAAACAAAACCGTATATTTCCGGTTTTATCCAGTCATATCCGGTAAACTGGTGTGGAATTCCTATGCAATGGAATGAGAGAATAACAGTAAAAAAGGTTTTGGAGAAAAGCAAAAACTTTTCGTTAGGCAAGTGAATAAAATGTCATCGATACAAACAGAACAGTTCCTCTAGCTTTCTCCGTAGAATATACAAATTTGTGGAACTGGTGTCCTCATGATGAACCAATTAGTGTTTCAACGGTACAAAATTAAATGTTCCCTGATAAAAAAAAATCAAACCCATAAACTCCATCGATAATATCCAGAAAACACAAACACAGAAGCTTTCACAATATTTCGGACTGAGTTAGCCAAAACACAACTGGATATTTCCGCTTTCATCCAGTCATATCCGGTATACTGGTGTGGAATTCGTATGCAATGCACCGAGGGAATCAGAGTAAAAATGGTTTTGGATAAGAGCAACATCTTTTCGTTAGGCAAGTGCATAAAATGTCATCTATACAAACAGAAATATCATGTTTGTTTTCAACAGTTCCTCTAGCTTTCTCCCTAGAAAATACGAATGTGTAGAGCAGGTCTCTTCATGTGGAACCAATTAGTGTTTCCAAGCACAAAAGTAAATGTTCCCTGATAAAAAACTTTCAAAACAATAAAGTCCATGGATAATATCCGGAAAACACAAACACAGAGTCTGTAGCACTATCTGGGATTGAGTTAACCAAAACACAACCGGATATTTCCGGTTTCTTCCAGTCATATCCGGACAAACTGGTGTGGAATTCGTATGCAATGGACCGAGAAAATCACAGTAAAAATGGTTCTGGAGAACAGCAAAGTCTTTTCTTTAGGCAAGTGCATAAAATGCCATCGATACAAACAGAAATATCATGTTTGTTTGTCACAGTTCCTCTAGCTTTCTCCCTAGAAAATATGAATGTGTAGAGCTGGTGTCTCCATGTGTATCCAATTAGTGATTCCAAGTAGAAAATTAAATGTTTCCTGATAAAAAACATTAAAAACAATACAGTCCGATGATAATATCAGGAATACACAAACACAGAGGCTGTTGCAATATTTGGGATTGAGTTAGCCAAAACAAAACCGTATATTTCCAGTTTTATCCAGTCATATCCGGTAAACTAGTGTGGAATTCCTATGCAATGGACTGAAAGAATAACAGTAAAAATGGTTTTGGAGAAAAGCAATGTCTTTTCGTTAGGCAAGGGAATAAAATGTCATCGATACAAACAGAAATATCATGTTTGTTTGCCGCAGTTCCTCTAGCTTTCTCCGTAGAATATACGAATTTGTGGAACTCGTGTCCTCATGATGAACCAATTAGTGTTTCAACGGTACAAAATTAAATGTTCCCTGATAAAAACAATCAAAACCATAAACTCCATCGATAATATCCAGAAAACACAAACACAGAGGGTTTCACAATATTTCGGATTGAGATAGCCAAAACACAACCGGATATTTCTGGTTTCATCCAATCATATCCGGAAAAACTGGTGTGGAATTTGTATGCAATGGATCGAGAAAAGCACAGCAAAAATGGTTTTGTAGAAAAGCAAAGTCTTTTCATTAGGCAAATGAATAAGATGTCATCGATACAAACAGAAATATCCTGTTTGTTTGCCGCAATTCCTCTAGCTTTCTCCCTACAAAATACGAATAGTAGAGCTGGTTTCTCCATGTGGAACCAATTAGTGTTTCCAAGCACCAAATTAAATGTTCCCAGATAAAAACATTCAAAACAATAAAGTCCATCGATAATATCCCGAAAACACCAACCCAGAGGATTTAACAATATCTGGGATTTAGTTAGCCAAAACAGAACTGGATATTTCCGGTTTCATCCAGTCATATCCGGACAAACTTGTGTGGAATTCATATGCAATGGACCGAGAAATCAGAGTAAAAATGGTTTTGGAGAAAAGAAAAGTCTTTTCATTAGGCAAGTGCATAAAATGCCATCTATACACACAGTAATATCATGTTTTCTTGTCGCAGTTCCTCTAGCTTTCTACCTAGAAAATACGAATATGCAGAGCTGGTGTCTCCATGTGGAACCTATTACTGTATCCATGCTCAACATAAAATGTCCCCCGATAAAAAACATTCAAAACAATAAAGTCCATTGATAATATCCAGAAAACCCAAACACTGAGGCTGTAGCAATATCTGGGATATAGTAAGCCAAAACACTACCGGATATTTCCGGTTTCATCCAGTCATATCTGAAAAAGTGGTGTGAAATTCGTATGCAATGGACCAAGAAAATCACAGTAAAAATGGTTTTGGAGAAAAGCAAAGTCTTTTCATTACGCAAGTGCATAAAATGTCATGTATACACACACAAATATCATGTTTTTTTGCCGCAGTTCCTCTAGATTTCTCCCTAGAAAATATAAATATGTAGAGCTTATGTCTCCATGTGGAACCAATTACATTATCCAAGCTCAAAATTAAATGTTCCCTGATAAAAACATTCAAAATAATAAAGTCCATCGATAATATCCAGAAAACACAAACACAGAGCCTTTCACAATATTTCGGATTGATAGCCAAAACAAAACCGCATATTTTGGTTTCATCCAGGCATATCCAAACAAAGTGCTGTGGAATTCGTATGCAATGGCCCGAGAAAATCACAGTAAAAATGGTTTTGGAGAAAAGCAAAGTCTTTTCGTTAGGCAAGTGTATAAAATGTCATCGATACAAACATTAATATCATGTTTGTTTCTCACAGTTCCTCTTGCTTTCTCCCTAGAAAATAAAAATATGCAGAACTGGTGTCTCCATGTGGAACCAATTACTGTATCCAAGCTCAAAATAAAATGTTCAATGATAAAAAACATTCAAAACAATAAAGTCCATGGATAATATCCGGAAAACACAAATACTGAGGCTGTAGCAATATCTGGGATTGAGTTAGCCAAAACACAACCAGATATTTCTGGTTACATCCAGTCATATCCGGACAAACTGGTGTGGAATTCGTATGCAATGGACCGAGAAAATCATAGTACAAAAGGTTTTGGAAAAAACAAAGTCTTTTCCTTAGGAAAGTGCATAAAATCTCATCGATACAAACAGAAATATCATGTTTGTTTGCTGCAGTGCTTCTAGCTTTCTCCCTAGAAAATACGAATATGTAGAGGGGCTCTCCACATGATGAACCAATTAGTGTTTCTACGGTACAAAAATAAATGTTGCCTGATAAAAACATTCAAAACAATAAACTCCATCGATAATATCCAGAAAACACAAACACAGAGGCTTTCACAATATTTCGGATTGAGTTAGACAAAACACAACCGGATATTTCTGGTTTCATCCAGTCATATGAGGACAACATGGTTTGGAATTCGTATGCAATGCACCGAGAAAATCAGAGTAAAAATCGTTTTGGAGAAAAGCAAAGTCTTTTGGTTAGGCAAGTGCATAAAATGTCATCAATACAAATAGAAATATCATCTTTGTTTGCCGCAATTCCTCTAGTTTCTCCCTAGAAAATACGAATGTGTAGAGCTGGTGCCTCCATGAGGAACCAATTACTGTATTCAAGCTCAAAATAAAATGTTCCCGATAAAAAATATTCAAAACAATAAAGTCCATGGATAATATCCGGAAAACACAAACACAGAGGCTGCAGCAATATCTGCGATTGAGTTAGCCAAAACAAAACCGTATATTTCCGGTTTTATCCAGGCATATCCGGTAAACTGGTGTGGAATTCCTATGCAATGGACTGAGAGAATAACAGTAAAAAAGGTTTTGGAGAAAAGCAAAAACTTTTCATTAGGCAAGTGAATAAAATGTCATCGATACAAACAGAAATATCATGTTTGTTTGCCGCAGTTCCTCTAGCTTTCTCCGTAGAATATACGAATTTGTGGAACTCGTGTCCTCATGATGAACCAATTAGTGTTTCAACGGTACAAAATTAAATGTTCCCTGATAAAAAAAAAATCAAACCCACAAACTCCATCGATAATATCCAGAAAACACAAACACAGGGGCTTTCACAATATTTCGGACTGAGTTAGCCAAAACACAACTGGATATTTCCGCTTTCATCCAGTCATATCCGGTATACTGGTGTGGAATTCGTATGCAATGCACCGAGGGAATCAGAGTAAAAATGGTTTTGGATAAGAGCAACATCTTTTCGTTAGGCAAGTGCATAAAATGTCATCTATACAAACAGAAATATCATGTTTGTTTTCCGCAGTTCCTCTAGCTTTCTCCCTAGAAAATACGAATGTGTAGAGCAGGTGTCTTCATGTGGAACCAATTAGTGTTTCCAAGCACAAAAGTAAATGTTCCCTGATAAAAAACTTTCAAAACAATAAAGTCCATGGATAATATCCGGAAAACACAAACACAGAGTCTGTAGCACTATCTGGGATTGAGTTAACCAAAACACAACCGGATATTTCCGGTTTCTTCCAGTCATATCCGGACAAACTTGTGTGGAATTCATATGCAATGGACCGAGAAAATCACAGTAAAAATGGTTCTGGAGAACAGCAAAGTCTTTTCGTTAGGCAAGTGCATAAAATGCCATCGATACAAACAGAAATATCATGTTTGTTTGTCACAGTTCCTCTAGCTTTCTCCCTAGAAAATATGAATGTGTAGAGCTGGTGTCTCCATGTGTATCCAATTAGTGATTCCAAGTAGAAAATTAAATGTTTCCTGATTAAAAACATTAAAAACAATACAGTCCGAAGATAATATCAGGAATACACAAACACAGAGGCTGTAGCAATATTTGGGATTGAGTTAGCCAAAACAAAACGGGATATTTCCGGTTTCATCCAGTCATATCTGGACAAACTGTTGTGGAATTCGTATGCAATGGACTGAGAAAATCACAGTAAAAATGGTTTTGGATAAGAGCAACATCTTTTCGTTAGCCAAGACATAAAATGTCATCTATACAAACAGAAATATCATGTTTGTTTGCCGCAGTTCCTTTAGCTTTCTCCCTAGAAAAGACGAATATGTAGAGCTGGTGTCTCCCTGTGGAACCAATTACTTTATCCAAGCTCATAATAGAAGGTTCCGCGATATAAATTATTCTAAACAATAAAGTCAATCGATAACATCCAGAAAACACAAACACAGAGGCTGTAGCAGTATCTGCGATTGAGTTAGCCAAAACACAACCGGATATTTCCAGTTTAATCCAGTCATATCCTGACAAACTGGTGTAGAATTCGTATGCAATGGACCGAGAAAAACACAGTACAAATGGTTTTGGATAAGAGCAACATCTTTTCGTTAGGCAAGACATAAAATGTCATCTATACAAACAGAAATATCATGTTTGTTTGTCACAGTTCCTCGAGCTTTCTCCCTAGAAAATAGGAATGTGTAGAGATGGTGTCTCCATGTAGAATCAATTAGTGTTTAAAAGCACAAAATTAAATGTTCCCTGATAAAACCATTCAAAACAAAAAAGTCGGTGGATAATATCCGGAAAACACAAACACAGAGGCTGTCGCAATATCTGGGATTGAGTTAGCCAAAACAAAACCGGATATTTCCGGTTTCATCCCGTCATATCTAGACAAACTGGTGTAGAATTCGTAAGCAAGGGACCGAGAATATCACTGTGAAAATGGTTTTGGAGAAAAGCAAAATCTTTTCATTAGGCAAGTGCATAAAGTGTCATCGATACAAAGAGAAATATCATGTTTCTTTGCCGCAGTCCGTCTAACTTTCTCTCTAGAAAATACGAATGTGAAGAGTGGTGTTCCCTTGATGAACCAATAAGTGTTTCAACGGTACAAAATTAAATGTTCCCTGATAAAAACATTCAACACAATAAAGTCCATCGATAATATCCAGAAACAACAAACACAGAGGCTGTAGCAATAACTGGGATTGAGTTAGAAAAAACACCACCGGATATTTCCAGTTTTCATCCAGTCATATCCAGACAAAGTGGTGTGTGTTTCGCATGCAATGGACCGAGAAAATCACTGTAAAAATAGTTTTGGAGAAAAGCAAAGTCTTTTCGTTAGGCAAGTGCATAAAATGTCATCAATACAAACAGAAATATCATGTTTGTTTGCTGCAGTTCCTCTAGCTTTCTCCCTAGAAAGTATGAATGTGTAGAGCTGGTGTCTCCATGTGGAACCAATTAGTGTATCTAAGCTCAAAATTAAATGTTCCCTGAAAAAAAACATTCAAAACAATAAAGTCCGTGGAAAATATCCGGAATACTAAAACACAGATGCTGTAGCAATATATGGGATTGTGTTACTCAAAACACAACCGGATATTTCTTGTTTCATCCAGTTATATCCGGTAAACTGGTGTGGAATTCATAAGCAATGGACCGAGAAAATCACAGTAAAAATGGTTTTGGAGAGAAGCAAAGTCTTCTTGTTAGGCAAGTGCATAAAATGTCATCTATACAAAAGGAAATATCACGTTTGTTTGTCGTAGTTCCTCTAGCTTTCTCCCTAGAAAATAGGAATGTGTAGAGATGGTGTCTACATGTGGAACCAATTAGTGTACCTAAACTCAAAATTAAATGTTCCCTTATAAAAAACTTTCAAAACAATAAAGTCCGTTGATAATACCTGAAAACACAAACACAGAGACTTTCACAATATTTCAGATTGAGTTAGCCAAAACAAAATGGGATATTTCCGGTTTCATGCAGTCATACCCGGACAAACTGTATGGAATTCATATGCAATGGACCGAGAAATCACAGTAAAAATGGTTCTGGAGAAAAGCAAAGTCTTTTCGTCAGGCCAGTGCATAAAATGTCATCGATACAAACAGAAATATTATGTTTGTTTGCCGCAGTTCCTCTAGCTTTCTTCCTAGAAATTACGAATGTGTAGAGCTGGTGTTCCCATGATGAACCAATTAGTGTTTCAATGGTACAAAATTAAATATTCCCTGATAAAAATATACAACACAATAAACTCCATCGATAATATCCAGAAAACACAAACACAGATTCTTTCACAATATTTCAGATTGAGTTAGCCAAAAAAACCCGGATATTTCTGGTTTAATCCAGTCATATCCTGACAAAGTGGGGTGAAATTTGTATGCAATGGACCGAGAAAATCAGAGTAAAAATGGTTTTTGAGAAAAGCAAAGCCTTTTGTTAGGCAATGCATAAAATATCATCTATACAAGCAGCAATATCACGTTTGTTTGCCGCAGTTCCTTTAGCTTTCTCCCTGGAAAATACGAATATATAGATCTGGTGTCCCCATGATGAACTAATTAGTGTTTCTACAGTACAAAAATAAATGTTCCCTGAAAAAAACATTCAAAACAATAAAGTCCATCGATAATATAAGAAAACACAAACACATAGGCTTTCACAAAATTTCGGATTGAGTTATCCAAAACACAACCGGATTTTTCTTGTTTCATCCAGTCATATCACGACAAACTGGCATGGAATTCATATGTAATGGACCGAGAAATCACAGTAAAAATGGTTCTGGAGAAAAGCAAAGTCTTTTCGTCAGGCCAGTGCATAAAATGTCATCGATATAAACAGAAATATCAGGTTTGTTTGCTGCAGTTCCTCCAGCTTTCTTCCTAGAAATTACGAATTTGTAGAGCTGGTGCCCCCATGATGAACCAATTAGTGCTTCAACAGTACAAAATTAAATGTTCCCTGATAAAACATTCAAAACAATAAAGTCCATTGATAATATAAAGAAAACACAAACACAGAGGCTTTCACAATATTTCTGATTGAGTTAGCCAAAACACAACCAGATATTACTGGTTTCATCCCGTCATATCCGGACAAACTAGTGTGGAATTCATATGGAATGAACCGAGAAAATCAAAGTAAAAATGGTTTTGGAGAAAAGCAAAATCTTTTCATTAGGCAAGAGCATATAATGTCATCTATACAAACAGAAATATCATGTTTGTTCGCTGCAGTTCCTCTAGCTTTTTCCCTAGAAAATATGAATGTGTAGAGCTGGTGTCCCCATGATGAACCAATTAGTGTTTCTAGGGTACAGAATTAAATATCCCCTGATAAAAACATTCAAAACAATAACGTCCGTGGATAATATTAGGAATACACAAACACAGAGGCTATAGCAATATCTAGGATTGAGTTAGCCAAAGTAAAACCGGATATTTCCGGTTTCATCCAGTCATATCCGGACAAAGGGGGGTGGAATTCATGTGCAATGGCCGTGAAAATCAGAGTAAAAATGGTTTTGGAGAAAAGCAAAGTCTTTTCCTTAGGCACCTGCATAAAATGTCATCTATACAAACAGAAATATCATGTTTGTTTCTGCGGTTCCTCTAGCTTTCTCCCTAGAGAATAAGAATGTGTAGAGCTGGTGTCCCCATGATGGACCAATTAGTGTTTCCAAGCAAAAAATAAATATTCCATGAAAAAAACATTCAAAACAGTAAAGTCCACGGATAATGTCAGG
Source organism: Lepus europaeus (assembly GCF_033115175.1). NCBI lineage: Eukaryota > Metazoa > Chordata > Mammalia > Lagomorpha > Leporidae > Lepus > Lepus europaeus. The sequence goes on along the minus strand of NW_026909615.1, from coordinate 401,084 downwards.
AATACACAAACATAGAGGCTGTAGCAGTATCTGGGATTGAGTTAGCCAAAACACAACCGGATATTTCCGGTTTCATCCAGTCCTATTGGACAAACTGTTGTGGAATTCGTATGCAATGGACCGAGAAAATCAGAGTAAAAATGGTTTTGGAGAAAAGCAAAGTCTTTTCATTAGGCAAGTGTATAAAATGTCATCTATACAAACAGAAATATCATGTTTGTTTGTCAAAGTTCCTCTAGCTTTCTACCTACAAAATACGAATATGTAGAGCTGGTGTCTCCCCGTGGAATCAATTACTAAATCCAAGCTCAAAATAAAATGTTCCCTGATAAAAGACATTCAAAACAATATAAAGTCCATGGATAATATCATGAATACACAAACACAAAGGCTGTAACAATATCTGGGATTGAGTTGCCAAAACAAAACCGGATATTTCTGCTTTCATCCAGTCATATCCAGACAAATTCATTTGGAATTCTAATGCAATGGACCGAGAAATCAGAGCAAAATTGGTTTTGGAGAAAAGCATTCTTTTCGTTAGGCAAGTGCATAAAATGTCATCTATACAAAGAGATATATCATGTTTGTTTGTCGCAGTTCCTCTAGCTTTCTCCCTAGAAAATACGAATGTGTAGAGCTGGTGCCCCCATGATGAACCAATTAGTGCTTCAACAGTACAATATTAAATGTTCCCTAATAAAAACTTTCAAAACAAAAAGTCCATTGATAATATACAGAAAACACAAACACAGAGGCTTTCACAATAATTCAGATTCAGTTAGCCAAAACACAACCGGATATGACTGGTTTCATCCAGTCATATCCGCACAAAGTGGTGTGGAATCTGTATGCAAGGGGCTGAGAAAATCAGAGTAAAAAATTTTTGGAGAAAAGCAAAGTCTTTTCGTTAAGCAAGTGCACAAACATAGATGCTTTCACAATATTTCAGATTGAGTTAGCCAAAACACAACCGGATATTTCTGTTTTCATCCAGTCATATGTGGACAAACTGGTGTGGAATACGTATGCAATGAACCGAGAAAATCACAGTACAAATGGTTTTGTAGAAAAGCAAAGTCTTTTCATTAGGCAAGTGCATAAAATGTCATCTATACAAGCAGAAATATCATGTTCGCTTTTTGCAGTTCCTCTAGCTTTCTCGATAGAAAATACGAATGTGTAGAGCTGGTGTCTCCATTTGGAACCAGTTAGTGGTTTCAAGAACAAAATTAAATGTTCCCTGATAAAAAACATTCAAAACAATAAAGTCCATTGATAATATCAGGAACACACAAACACAGTGGCTATAGCAATATCAGGGATTGAGTGAGCCAAAAGAAAACGCATTTTTTAGGTTTTATCCAGTCAAACCCTGACAAAGTGGTGTGGAATTCGTATGCAATGGACCGAGAAAATCACAGTAAAAGTGCTTTTGGGGAAAAGCAAAGTCTTCTCTTTAGGAAAGTGCAAAAAATGTCATTGATACAGCAGAAATACCATGCTTGTTTCCCAAAGTTCGTCTAGTTTTCTACCTAGAAAAAACGATTATGTAGAGCTGGTGTCTCCATGTGGAACCAATTACTCTATCAAAGAACAAAATAAAATGTACCCCGATAAAAAACATTCAAACCAATTAATTCCGTTAATATTATCCAGAAAACGCAAACACAGAGTCTGTAGCAATATCTGGGATTGAGTTAGCCAAAACAAAACCGGATATTTCCAGGATCATCCCGTCATATCCGGACAAAGTGGTGTGGAATTCTTATGCAATGAACTAAGAAAATCACAGTAAAAATGGTTTTGGAGAAAAGCAAAGTCTTTTCGTTAGGCAAGTGCATAAAACATCATGTATACAAACAGAAAAATCCTGTTTGTTTGCCGCATTTCCTCTAGCTTTCTCCCTAGAAAATACGAATGTGTAGAGCTAGTGTCCCCATGATGAAGCAATTAGTGTTTCCAAGCAAAAAATAAATATTCCCGAAAAAAACATTCAAAACTGAAAAGTCCACGGATGATATCAGGAATACACAAACATCGAGGCTATAGCAATATCTGGGATTGAGTTAGCCAAATCACAACCGGATACTTCTGGTTTCATCCAGTCATATCCGCACAAAGTGGGGTGGAATTCGTGTGCAATAGATTGAGAAAATTACAGTAAAAATGGTTTTGGAGAATAGCAAAGTCTTTTCATTAGGCAAGTGCATAAAATGTCAGGTATACAAACAGAAATATCGTGTTTGTATGCCAAAGTTCCTCTAGCTTTCTCTCTAGAAAATACGAATGTGTAGAGCTGGTGTCTCCATGTGGAACCAATTAGTGTTTCTACGGTACAAAATTAAATGTTCCCTGATAAAAACATTCAAAACAAAAAAAGTGTGTTGATAAAATCCAGAAAACAAAAAACATTGTGGCTGTAGGCATATCTAGGATATAGTTAGCCAAAACAGAACCGCATATTTCTGTTTTCATCCAGGCATATTTGGTCAAAGTGGTGTCGAATTCGGATGCAATGGACCGAGAAAATTACAGTAAGAAAGGTTTTGGAGAAAAGCAATGTCTTTTCCTTCAGCCAGTGCATAAAATGTCATGTATACAAACAGAAATATCATGTTTGTTTGCCACAGTTCCTCTAGCTTTCTCCCTGGAAAATACAAATGTGTAGAGCTGGTGTCTCCTTGTGGAACCAATTCGTGTTTCTACGGTACAAAGTTAAATGTACCCTGATAACAGCATTGAAAACAATAAAGTCCGTCTATAATATGCAGAAAACACAAACACAGCGGCCTTAGCAATATCTGGGATACAGTAAGCCAAAGCACAAAAGGATATTTCTGGTTGCATGCAGCCATATCCGGAAATAGTTTGGTGGAATTCGTATGCAATGGACCGAGAAAATCACAGTAAAAATGGTTTGGAGAAAAGCAAAGTCTTTTTGTTAGGCAAGTGCATAAAATGACATCTATACAAACAGAAATATCATGTTTGTTTGCCGCAGTTCCTCTCACTTTCTCCCCAGAAAATACGAATGTGTAGAGCTGGTGTCTCCATGTGGAACCAATTAGTGTTCCTACAGTACAAAATAAATTTCCCCTGATAAAAACATTCAAAACAGCAAAGTCCATCTATAATATACATAAAACACAAACACAGAGGCTGTAGCAATACAGCAGATATAGAAAGCCAAAACAAAACCGGATATTTCTGGTTTCATTCAGTCATATCCGGACAAAGTGGTATGCAATTCAGATGCAATGGACAGAGAAAATCACAATTAAAATTGTTTTGGGGAAAAGCAAAGTCTTTTTGTTAGGCTAGTGCATAAAGTGTCATCTATACAAACAGAAATATCATGTTTGTTTGCCGCAGTTCCTCTAGCTTTCTCCCTAGAAAATACGAATGTGTAGAGCTGGTGTCTCCCTGTGGAACCAATCAGTGTTTCTACGGTACAAAATTAAATGTTCCCTGAAAAAAACATTCAACATAATAAAGCACATCGCTAAAATCCAAAAAACACAAACACAGAGGCAGTAGCAATATCTGGGATTGAGTTAGCCAAAACACAACCGGATATTTCTGGTTTCATCCATGCATATCCCGACAAAGTGGCGTGGAATTCATAGGAAATGGACCGAGAAAATCACAGCAAAAATGGTTTTGGAGAAAAGCAAAGTCTTTTCTTTAGACAAGTGCATAAAATGTCATCGATACAAATAGGAATATCATGTGTGTTTGCCACAGTTCCTCCAGTTTTCTGCCTAGAAAATACGAATATGTAGAGCTGGATTCTCCTATTGAAACCAATTAGTGTTTCCCAGCACAAAATTAAATGTTCCCTGATAAAAAAAATTCAAAGCAATAAAGTCCATTGATAATATCCGGGAAACAGAAACACAGAGGCTGTCGCAATATCTGGGATTGAGTGACCCAAAACACAAGTGGATATTTCTGGTTTCATCCAGTCATATCCAGACAAAGTGGTGTGGAATTCGTATGCAATGGACCGACAAAATAAGAGTAAAAATGGTTTTGGAGAAAAACAAAGTTTTTTCGTTAGGAAAGTGCATTACATATCAGCTATACAAATATAAACATCATGTTTGTTTGCCGCAGTTCCTCTAGCTTTCTCCCCAGAAAATATGAATGTGTAGAACTGTTGTCTCCATGTGGAAGCAATTATTTTTCCCATAAAAACTAAATATTCCCTGATAAAAAAAAATTCAAAAAGTTAAGACCGTTGATAATATCCAGAAAACAGAACGACAGAGGCTTTCATAATATTTCGGATTGAGTAACCCAAAACACAACTGGATATTTCTGGTTTCATCCAGTCATATCTGGACAAACTGGTCTGGAATGCATGTGCAGTGGACCGAGAAAATCACAGTAAAAATGGTTTTGGAGCAAAGCAAAGCTTTTTCATTAGGCAAGTGCATAAAATGTCATCTACACAAACAGAAATATCACGTTTGTTTGCCACAGTTCCTCTAGCTTTCTCCATTGAAAAGACAAATGTGTAGAGCAGGTGTCTCCATGTGGAACCAATTAGTGTTTCTATGGTACTAAATTAAATGTTCCCTGGTAAAAACATTCAAAACAATAAAGTCCGTTGATAATTTCCAGGAAACAGAAAGACAGAGGATGTAGCAATATCTGGGATTGAGTTAGACAAAACACAACCGGATATTTCCGGTTTCATCCACTCATACCCGTACAAAGTGGGGTTTAATTCTTATGCAATGAACAGAGAAAATCACAGTAAAAATGGTTTTGGAGAAAAGCAATGTCTTTTCATTAGGAAAGTGCATTAAATATCAGCTATACAAACAGAAATATCATGTATGTTTGACACAGTTCCTCTAGCTTTCTCCCTTGAAAAGACAAATGTGTAGAGCTGGTGTCTCCATGTGGAACCAATTCGTGTTTCTAGGGTACAAAATTACATGTTCCCTGATAAATCATTCAAAACAATAAAGTCCATCAATAATATCTAGAAAACACAAACACAGAGTCTTTCACTATATTTTGGATTTAGTTACCCAAAACACAACCGGATATTCTTGTTTTCATCTAGGCATATCTGTACAAAGTGGTGTGGAATTCGTATGCAATGTACCGAGAAAATCATAGTAAAAATTGATTTGGAGAAAAGCAAAGTCTTTTCCTTTGGCAAGTGCATAAATTGTCATCTATAGAAACAGAAATGCTATGTTTATTTGGTGCAGTTCCTCTAGCTTTCTCCCTAGAAAATTCGAATGTGCAGAGCTTGTGTGACAATGTGGAGTCAACTAGTGTTTCCCAGCACAAAATTAAATGTTCCCTGATAAAAAACATTCAAATCCATAAAGTCCGCTGATAATATCAGGAAAACACAAACACACAGGTTTTCACAATATTTCAGATTGAGTTAGCCAAAACACAACCGGATACTTCCGGTTTCATGCAGGCCTATCCGGAAAAAGTGGGCTGGAATTCGTATGCAATGGACCAAGAAAATCACAGTAAAAAAGGTTTTGAAAAAAAGTAAAGTGTTTTCGTTAAAATGTAATCTATTCGAAAAGAAATATCATGTTTGTTTGCCGCAGTTCCTCTAGCTTTCTCCCTAGATTATATGAATGTGTAGAGCTGGTGTCTCCATATGGAACCAATTAGTATTTCAAGCACATAATTAAATGTTCCCTGATAAAAAACATTCAAAACCATAAAGTCCGTTGATAATATCCAGAAAACACAAACACAGACCTGTAGCAATATCTGGGATTGAGGTAGCCGAAACACATCTGGATATTTCAGGTTTCATCCAGTCATATCCAGACAAAATGGGGTGGAATTCGCTTGCTATGGATCGAGGAAATCACAGGAAATATGCTTTTGGAGAGAAACAAAGTCTTTTCCTTCGGCAAGTGCATAAAATGTCATCTATACAAACAGAAATATCATGTTTTTTTGCAGCAGTTCCTCTAGATTTCTCCCTAGAAAATACGAATGTGCAGAGCTTGTTTCACAATGTGGAGTCAACTAGTGTTCCCAGCACAAAATTAAATGTTCCCTGAAAAAAACATTCAAAACAATAAAGTCCATCGATAATATCTGGAAAACACCAACACAGAGGCTGTAGCAATATCTGGGATTGAGTTAGCCAAAACACAACTGGATATTTCTGGTTTCATTCAATAGTCATCTCCGGACAAAGTGGGGTTTAATTCCTAAGCAATGGACCCACAAAATCACAGTAAAAATGGTTTTGGAGAAAAGCAAAATCTTTTCGGTAGGCAAGTGCATAAAATGTCATCTATACAAACAGAAATATCATGTTTGTTTGCCGCAGTTCCTCTAGCTTTCTCCCTTGAAAAGAAAAATGTGTAGAGCTGGTGTCTCCATGTGGAACCAATTAGTGTTTCTACTGTAACAACTTAAATGTTCCCTGGTAAAAACATTCAAAACAATAAAGTCCGTTGATAATATGCGGGAAACAGAAACACACATGCTGTAGCAATATCTGGGATTGAGTAAGCCAAAACACAAGCGGATATTTCTGGTTTCATCCAAACTTATCCGGACAAACTGGTGTGGAATTGGTATGCAATGGACAAAGAAAATAACAGTAAAAATGATTTTGGAGAAAAGCAAAGTCTTTTTGTTTGCAAGTGCATAAAATGTCATTTATTCAAAGAAAAATATCATGTTTTTTGGCCGCATTTCCTGCAGCTTTCTGCCTAGAAAGTACTAATGTGTAGAGCTGGTGTCTCCATGTGGAACTAATTATTGTTTCCCAGCACAAAATTAAATGTTCCCTGATAAAAAACATTCAAAACAATAAAGTCCATTGATAATTTCCAGAAAACACAAACACAGAGGCTGTCGCAATATCTAGGATTGAGTTAGCCAAAACACAACCGGATAGTTCTGGTTTCATACATGCATATCCGGACAAAGTGGTGTGGAATTCCTATGCAATGGACAGAGAAAATCACAGTGAAACTGGTTTTGGAGAAAAGCAAAGTCTTTTCCTTAGGCAAGTGCATAAAATGTCATGTATACAAACAGAAATGCCATGTTTGTTTGCCGCAGTTCCTCTAGCTTTCTCCCTAGAAAATACGAATGTGTAGAGCTGGTGTCTCCATGTTGAAATAATTAGTGTTTCCGACACACCCTCAGCCCTGAAGAACCAAACACAGCTCTCAGTCCACACTCATCTCAAGCCTCTAAGGCTCCACCGAAAGCAGACAGTCCACTTAATATAGAGCCATAGTGTAACAAGAAAAAACACCACAGTGAAGAAACCAAATATCTCCAACATGCCAAACAACAAATGCAAAAATGGAGGTAACAAGAACAAGGAAGACACTATGACGCCCCCAAATGAAAAAGACACCCTAATGCAAGATTATGAAGATGATGAGATAGAAGAAATGCAAGAAGCGGATCTCAAAAAATTGATAAGAGCATTAAGAAGTTCTCAAAAACAAATTCTTGAACTACAGAAATCCTTCATGGACAAGATAGAAAATCTCTCTCGTGAAAGTGAAATATTAAGGAGGAATCAAAATGAAATGAAACAACTAGTGGATCAAGAAACTCTGATAGTGACTAGAAATCATAATGAAATGAAGAATTCAATAGATCAAATGACAAACACATTAGAGAGCCTTAAAAACAGAATGGGCGAAGCAGAAGAGAGAATATCGGATTTAGAAGACAGAGAACAGGAAAGGAAACAGGCAAACCAAAGAAAAGAAGAATGTGCTTATTTTCAAATATTTGAATAATCACCTTGTAACAAGATCAAATTTGGTCTATGAGTTTATAATTTTAAACATGGGGACTTAAAGTCTTTTGTCATCCACAGTTATATATGATGTGCTGCTCATAAAACTAAAGCGTTGTTGGTTCTGTGCGTAGCTGTCCTCCTATAGGTTCCTATGGACTTTTTCCAGCCACTTCCATTGTATTCAGTACTTTGGGATGGCTCTGTAAACAGATGAAGCCAATAATGTATTAACAGTACCAACTGAGAGAAAGTATGGTTAACTGAGGTTACTAAAAAAGCAATTCAAATCAATTGGCAATCTACAAAAAGAGTTAAAGATTTTAAAAGCTATTATTAAAATTGCTATATTGGTCTATTATGCTATGTTATATGTGTGTACATATTGTATGTCCACATGGGGAAATTTTATTAAGAGTTTTATTTTAAATGGCTTATAGATAAGATTGTCCATACATTTAAGCTGCTAAAATCAATCAAAGATACATTTTAATTTGTGTGACCTGAATCTGTGTATCATATGTTTTAAACTTGTTGGTAGAAAGAAACTAAAAACATTTTAGATGGTTGTGCTTAAGTTTACTGGTTAAACAAACTACACCATGTTAGATATTTAAGAGGTGTTTTCAAATACATGATTCTTAAAATTTATAGAAGGCATTGGACCTTCTGGTAAATGTTTTCTTAAGTTGTTATCTAATGGTTGAAATGGTTTGCTAAGTATTCATGTGATATTGCTATTGTCAGCAAGCGATCTAGGACTTGCTCCCTCATTTCTCTATTCTAAGCCCAACTTGTTGTTTCATTTCTCTATTCTCTTCAAGGTAGGAAACTAATTCTATTATGAAGGAAACTGTAGGACGCACAATTTAATCTTTAGACCTTATAAAAGAGATGGCTAACATTTTTCTGTAATAGCATAGCCAAAATAAGAATTTAAATAATAATCTCATAGCTAGATTCACTTCACCATCAGCAAAGTATACAGTAAGTAGAAAAAACCTCCCTTTCAGACCAAAGGGAAAGAAAGTTTTAAAGTGAGAATATAATTTTCCTCATGGGCATTGTCTACCTTAGAAAAACTACTACAGAACATGCCTGTGACTATAGACTTGTAGTTCAGGCCACCGAAGATTAGAGATGGGACTTGGGTACTCCCTTGACTTGCATCCTCTGGTCTGCTTTAACACAAACCAGGAGGAAAAGAAAGCTAGGCATCAGAAGCAATGGGTGGCAGGCCTATTACTGGCTGATCTGTACAGTGATCTGCCCTCAAGCAGACCCAACAGGCCAGTCCACTGCAGTGGCTTTCCATGTGGTAAGCCTGGGCTTCAGCAGAAGTCAGCTTGTGAAGAGCCCTGGCAGCTCTGCCAAGAGTTGGATCACTGGAAATGGACCTGCCCTGGAGTCGAAGGATGCCCAGGTCAGAGCCACAGATCTTATTGGCTCTAAGCTGAAAAGCCCTTCACTCAGCCCAACTTCCAAAGTGACCACTGCAGCTGAGGGTGTGGTCAAGTGGGGTCAGCAACATTGCAGGCAGAACTGTAAATTTCTTGTTAGAGATGCCCCCTGCCTTTACCTGGCCAGCTCTCCTCCCAGCCCAGCCAAGTCATGAAAGTCAACAGAGTGCCTTCCCCTAGGAGGTTCACACCTCCCTTAGGATATACCCCATGTGAAGAGATAGATAGGTCTGGGCCTCTTAACTTACAATGCCCAAAGCCCAACAGATTATTATCAAGCCCCTTCTATCAGGTTCTATTTGCCTCTCAATCAGAAAAATTACTTGTAGCTTAGACAGCACCTTTCTTAGCTCCTCTAATAATGACTCTGTCCTTTGTTCTAGACCCTGTCTACCGTACTTGGGCTTCATTCCTTCGTAATCATAACCTCTACTCTACCACCAATGGCTCTACTCCCAACCTGTGTGTACTGATGGTCCTCTTCCCCACTTAATGCTGTATAATTGTTCAAACCTGGTTAATGCCACTGTTAGGATCATTGGTTACTATCCTCACTCTGTCTTTTATGACCTTGTCTAAATATGATCAGAGTCGGCAAACTTGGAAGGCTTCCATAGCCTTGGCAACTCATGACGACAGCCTAGGGTGGTTACTGGCGCCATAAACTAGAGTGTCAATTTGTTGGGTCAACAACAGGAGCCACTGTGCACTTGCTCCTCATGTGGGATCTCTGTCCTTAATGTGCTGTACATTGTGATTTGATGCTATAACTAGTATATTCAAACAGTATGTTTCACTTTGTGTGTCCATGTGAGTGCAAACTGTTGAAACCTTTATACTAAATTGATCTTCTGTATATAAAGAGAATTGAAAATGAATCTTGATGCAAATGGAAGGGGAAAGGGAGCGGGAGAGGGGAGGGTTGCGGGTGGGAGGGAAGTTATGGGAGGGGGAAGCCACTGTAATCCATAAGCTGTACACTGGAAATTTATATTCATTAAATAAAAGTTAAAAAAAAGAAAAATGGTTGGGCTGTATCTCTGAGTCTTTGTCCTCTCTCATACTCCACAACCAAATAACTATCGAGTCTCGTGTCTTCTACCTCCAAATTGTACCTGTCATTATCCTGCTTCTCCTTATTCCGACTATCCTAATCCACGGGAAGATCCAGTTGGAAAAAAAAAAGAAAAGAAAGAAATAATTAGTGTTTCTAAGGTACAAAATTAAATGCCCCCTGATAGAAAATATTCAAAACAATAAATTCCATTGATAATATCCGGAAAAACAAACACAGAAGTTGTAGCAATATCTGTTAGCCAAAACACAAGCAAATATTTCTGGTTTAATACAGCCATATCCGGACAAAGTGATTTGGAATTCGTATGCAATGAACCGAGAAAATCACAGTAAAAATGATTTTGGAGAAAAGCAATGTCTTCTTTACGCAAGTACATAAAATGTCATCAATTCAAACAGAAATGCCATGTTTGTTTGCCGCAGTTCCTCTAGCTTTCTCCCTAGAAAATACGAATGTGTAGATCTGGTGTCTCCATGTGGAATCAATTAATGTTTCCCAGCACAAAATTAAATGTTCCCTGATAAAAAAAACATTCAAAACAATAAAGTCAGTAGCTAATTTCCAGAAAACACAAACCCAGAGGCTGAGCAATATCTGGGATTGAGTTAGCCAAAACACAACCGGATAATTCTTTTTTCATCCAGTCATATCCGGACAAAGTGGTGTGGAATTCAGATGCAATGGACCGAGAAAATCACAGTTAGAATGGTTTTAGAGAAAAGCAAAGTCTTTTCGTAAGACAAGTGCATAAAATGTCATCTATACAAACAGAAATATCATGTTTGTTTGGCACAGTTCCTCTAGCTTTCTCCCTAGAAAAAATGAAAGTGTAGAGCTGGTGTCTCCATGTGGAACCAATTAGTGTTTCCCAGCACAAAATTAATTGTTCCTGATAAAAAACATTCAGAACCATGAAGTCCATTGATAATATCTGGAAAACACAAATACAGAGGCTGTAGCAATATCTGGGATTGAGTTAGCCAAAATACAACCAGATATTTCTGGTTTCATCCAGTCATATCCGGACAAACTGGTGTGGAATTTTTATTCAATGGACTGAGAATATCACAGTAAAAATGGTTTTGGAGAAAAGCAAAGTCTGCTTGTTAGTCAAGTGCATAAAATGTCATCTATACAAACAGAAATATCATATGTGTTTGTTGCAGTTCCTCTAGTTTTCTCCCTAGAAAATACGAATGTGTAGAGCTGGTGTCTCCGTGTGGAACAAGTTTGTGTTTTTACAGTAAAAAATTAAATGTTCCCTGATAAAAACATTCAAAACAATAAAGTCCATTGATAATATCCAGACAACACAAACACAGAGGAGGTAGCAATGTCTGGGATTGAGTTCGCCAAAACAAAACAGGATATTTCCGGTTTCATCCAGTCATATCCAGACAAACTGGTGTAGAATTCGTATGCAATGGACCGAGACAACCACATTAAAAATGGTTTTGGAGAAAAGCAAGGTCTTTTCGTAAGGACAGTGCATAAAATGTCATCTATACAAACAGAAATATCATGTTTGTTTGTCACAGTTCCTCTAGATTTCTCCCTAGAAAATACGAATGTGTAGAGCTAGTGTCCCGTTGATGAACCATTTACTGTATCCAAGCCCAATATTAAATGTTCCCTGATAACAAACATTCAAAACAATAAAGTCCGTACATAATATCCGGAAAACTCAAACACAGAGGCTGTAGCAATATCTGGGATTGAGTTAGCCAAAACACAACCGGATATTTCTGGTTTCATCCAGTCATATCCGGAGAAACTGGTGTGGAATTCGTATACAATGGACAGAGAAAATCACAGTAAGAATGGATTTGGACAAAAGAAAAGTCTTTTCATTAGGCAAGTGTATAAAATGTCATCTATACAAACAGAAATATAATGTTTGTTTGCCGCAGTTCATATAGTTTTCCCCCTAGAAAATACGAATGTTTAGAGCTGGTGTCCCCTAAATGAACCAATTAGTGTTTCAACGGTACAAAATTAAATGTTCCCTGATAAAAACATTCAAAACAATAAAGTCCATCGTTAATATCCAGAATACACAAACACAGAGGCTGTAGTAATATCTGGGATTGAATAATCCAAGACAATACCGCATATTTCCGTGTTCACCCAGTCATATCCGGACAAACTGGTATGGAATTCGTATGCAATGGAACATGAAAAGCACAGTGAAAATGGTTTTGGGGAAAAGGAAAGTTTTTTCGTTAGGCAAGTGGATAAAATATCATCTATACAAACAGAAATATCATGTTTGTTTGCCACAGTTCCTCTAGCTTTCTCCCTAGAAAATATGAATATGTAGAGCTGACGTCTGCTTGTGGAACTAATTAGTGTTTCCAAGCAAAAAATTAAATGTTGCCAGATAAAAAATATTCGAAACAAAAAAGTCCGTGGATAATATCAGGAATACAGAAACGTAAATGCTGTAGCAATATTTCGGATTGAGTTAGCCAAAACACAACTGGATATGTCTGGTTTCATCCAGACATATCCGGACAAAGTGTTGTGGAATGCAATGGACCGAGAAAATCACAGTAAAAATGGTTTTCGAGAAAAGCAAAGTCCTTTCATTAGGCAAGTAGATAAAATTTCATCTATACAAACAGAAATATCATGTTTGTTTGTCGCAGTTCCTCTAGCTTTCTACTCAGAAAATAGGAATGTGTAGAGCTGGTGTCTCCACGTAGAACCAATTAGAGTTTACAAGCACAAAATTAAATGTTCCCCAATAAAAAACATTCAAAACAATAAAGTCCGTTGATAATATCCAGAAAACACAAACACAGAGGATTTTACCATATTTCGGATTGAGTTAGCCAAAACACAACTGGATATTTCTGGTTTCATCCAGTCATAACCGGACAAAGTGGTGTGGAATTCATATGCAATGGACGGAGAAAATCACAGTAAAAATGATTTTGGAGAAAAGCAAAGTCTTTTCGTTAGGCAAGTGCATAAAATGTCATCTATACAAACAAATATCATGTTTGTTTGTCGCAGTTCCTCAAGCTTTATACCTAGAAAATAGGAATGTGTGGAGCTACTGTCTCGATGTGGAAACAATTACTGTATCCAAGCTCAAAATAAAATGTTTCCCAATAAAAAACATTCAAAACAATAAAGTCCATTGATAATATCCAGAAAGCACGAACACAGAGGCTGTAGCAATATCTGGGATTAAGTTTGATAAAACATAAACGGATATTTCCGGTTTCATCCAGTCATATCCGGACAAACTGGTGTGGAATTTTTATGCAAGTGACTGAGAAAATCAGAGTAAAAATGGTTTTGGAGAAAAGCAAAGTCTTTTCGTTAGGCAACTGCATAAAATGTCATCGATACAAACAGAAATATCATGTTTGTTTGCCGCAGTTCCTCTAGCTTTCTCCCTAGAAAATACGAATGTGTAGAGCTGGTATCTCCATGTGGAAACAATTACTGTATCCAAGCCCAAAATTAAATGTTCCCCGATAAGAAACATTAAAATAATAAAGTCCGTAGATAATATCCAGAAAACACAAACACAGAGGCTCTAGCATTATCTGCGATTTAGTTAGCCAAAACAAAACTGGATATTTCCAGTTTCATCCAGTCATATCCGGAGAAACTGGTGTGGAATTCGTATGCAATGGACAGAGAAAATCACAGTAAAAATGGTTGTGGAGAAAAGCGAAGTCTTTTTGTTAGGCCAGTGCATAACACGTCATCTATACAAACAGAAATATCATGTTTCATTGCTGCAGTTCCTCTAACGTTCTCCCTAGGAAATACGAATGTGTAGAGCTGCTGTTCCCATGATGAACCAATTAGTGTTTCAACGGTACAAAATTAAATGTTCCCTGATAAAAAACATTCAAAACAATAAAGTCCATGTATAATATCCAGAAACATAAACCCAGAGGCTGTAGCAATATTTCGGATTTAGTTAGCAAAACCCAACCGGATATGTCTGGTTTCATATAGTCATATCCAGAAAAAGTGGTGTGGAATTCGTATGCAATGGACCAAGAAAATCACAGAGAAAGTGGTTTTGGAGAAAAGCAAATTCTTTTTCTTCAGCAAGTGCATAAAATGTCATTGAAACTATGAGAAATGTCATGTTTCTTTGCCGCAGTTCCTCTAGCTTTCTCCCTAGAAAATACGAATGTGTAGAGCTGGTGTCTCCATGTGGAACCAATTAGTGTTTCAACGGTACGAAATTAAATGTATCCTGATAAAAAACATTCAAAAAAATAAAGTCCGTTGATAATATCCAGAAACACAAACACAGAGGCTGTAGCAATATCTGGGATTGAGTTAGCCAAAACAGAACTGGATATTTCCGGTTTCGTCCAGTAATAAATGAACAAACTGGTATTTAATTCATATGCAATGGAACGAGCAATCACTGTAAAAATGGTTTTGGAGAAAAGCAAAGTCTTTTCGTTAGGCAAGTGCATAAAATGTCATCTATACCAACAGAAATATCATGTTTGTTTGCCGCAGTTCCTCTAGTTTTCTCCCTAGAAAATACAAATATGTATAGCAGGTGTCTCCATGTGGAACCAATTAGTGTTTCTACGGTACAAAATGAAATGTTCCCTGATAAAAAACATTCAAAACAATTCCGTCAGTTGATAATATCGGGTAAACATAAACACAGTGCCTGTAGCAGTATCTGGGATTGAGTCATCCAAAACACATGCAGATGTTTCTGGTTTCATCCAGTCATATCCGGACACATTGGTGTGGAATTCCTGTGCAATGGACCGACAAAATCACAGTAAAAATGGTTTTGGAGAAAAGCAAAGTTTTTTTCGTTAGGCAAGTGCATAAAATGTCATCTACACAAACAGAAATATCATTTTTGTTTGCCACAGTTCATCTAGCTTTCTCCCTAGAAAATATGAATATGTAGCACTGGTGTCTTCATGTGGAACCAATTACTGTATCGAAGATCAAAATAAAATATTCCCTGAGAAAAAACTTTCAAAACAATGAAGTCATTTGATACTATCCGGGAAACACAAACACAGATGCTTTCCCAATATTTAGGATTGAGTTAGCCAAAACACAACCGTATATTTCTGTTTTCATTCAGTCATATTCGGACAAACTGGTGTGGACATCGTATGGAATGGTCTGAGAAAAACAGAGTAAAAATGGTATTGGAGAAAAGCAGTCTTTTCGTTAGGCAATTGCATAAAATGTCATGGATACAAACAGAAATATCATGTTTGTTTGTCGCAGTTCCTCTAGCTTTCTCCCTAGAAAATAAGAATGTGTAGAGCTGGTGCACCCATGATGAACCAATTAGTGTTTCAATGGTACAAAATTAAATGTTCCCTGATAAAATACATTCAAAACAATAAAGTCCGTTGATTATATCCAGAAAACACAAACACAGAGGCTTTCACAATATTTCGGATTGAGTTAGCCAAAACAAAACCGGATATTTCCGGTTTTATCCAGTCATAGCCTGACAAACTGCTGTGGAATTCGTATGCAATGGACTGAGAAAACCACAGTAAAAATTTTTTTTTGAGAAAAGCAAAGTCTTTTCGTTAGGAAAGTGAATAAAATGTCATCTATACAAACAGAAATATCATGTTTGTTTGTCGCAGTTCCTCTAGCTTTCTACCTAGAAAATACAAATATGTAGAGCTGGTGTCTCCATGTGGAACCTATTACTGTATCCAAGCTCAAAATAAAATGTTCCCTGATAAAAAATATTCAAAACCATAAAGTCCGTTGATAATATCCAGAAAACACAGAGGCTGTAGCTATATATGGGATTGAGTTAGCCAAAACACAACTGGATATTTCTGGTTTCATCCAGTCATATCCGGACAAAGTGGTGTGGAAATTGTATGCAGTGGAACGAGAAAATCAGAGTAAAAATGGTTTTGGGGAAAAGCAAAGTCTTTACGTTTGGCAAGTGCATAAAATGTCATCTATACAAAAAGAAATATCATGTTTCTTTGTCGCAGTTCCTCTAGATTTCGCCCTAGAAAATACGAATGTGTAGAGCTGCTGTCTCCATGTGGAACCAATTACTGTATCTAAGCTCAAAATTAAATGTTCCCCGATAAAAAAAATTCAAAACAATAAACTCCATGAATAATATCCAGAAAACACAAACACAGTGGCTGTAGCAATATCTGGGATTGATTTAGCCAAAACAAAACCGGATATTTCCGGTTTCTACCAGTCATATCAGGACAAAGTGGTGTGGAATTCATATGTAATGGACAGAGAAAATCACAGTAAAAATGGTTTTGGAGAAAAGCAAAGTCTTTTCATTAGGCAAGTGCATAAAATGTCATCTATACAAACAGAAATATCATGTTTGTTTGCAGCACTTCCTCCAGCAAATTCCCTAGAAAATACGAATGTGTAGAGCTGGTGTCTCCATGTGGAACCAATTAGTGTTTCTACGGTACAAAAGTATATGTTCCCTGATAAAAACACTCAAACAATAAACTCCATTGATAATATACCGAAAACGCAAACATGAGTCTGTAGCAATATTTCGGATTAGTTAGCCAAGACACAACCTAATATTTCTTGTTTCATCCAGTCATATCCGGACAAAGTGGTGTGGAATTTGTATGCAATGGACAGAGAAAATCACAGTAAGAATGGATTTGGACAAAAGCAAAGTCTTTTGATTAGGCAAGTGCACAAAATATCATCAATACAAACAGAAATATCATGTTTTTTTGCCGCAGTTCCTCTAGTTTTCTACCTAGAAAATACAAATATGTAGAGCTGGTGTCTCCATTTGGAACCAATTAGTGTATCTAAGCTCAAAATTAAATGTTCCCCGATAAAAAACATTCAAACCAATAAAGTCCGTTGATAATATCCGGAAAACACAAACACAGCGTCTGTAGCAATTTCTGGGATTGAGTTAGCCAAAATACAACCGAATATTTCCGGTTTCATCCAGTCATATCCGGACAAAGTGGAGTGGAATTCGTATGCAATGGACCCAGAAAATCTCAGTAAAAATGGTTTTGGAGAAAAGCAACGTTTTTTCATTGGCAAGTGCATAAAATGTCATCGATACAAACAGAAATATCACGTTTGTTTGCCACATTTCCTCTAGCTTTCTCCCTAGAAAATACGAACGCGTAGAGGTGGTGTTCCCATGATGAACCAATTAGTGTTTCAACGGGAAGAAATTAAATGTTCCCCGATAAAAACATTCACAACAATAAACTTCATCGATAATATCCAGAAAACACAAACACAAGAGGCTTTCACAATATTTCGGATGGAGTTATCCAAAACAAAACCGGATATTTCTGGTTTAATCCAGTCATATCCTTACAAAGTGTTTGGAATTCGTATACAATGGACTGAGAAAATCACAGTAAAATTGGTTTTGAAGAAAAGCAAAGTCTTTTCGTTAGGCAAGTGCATAAAATGTCATCTACACAAACAGAAATATCATGTATCTTTGCCGCAGTTCCTCTAGCTTTCTCCCTAGAAAATATGAATGTGTAGAGCTGGTGTCTCCATGTGCAACCAATGAATGTTTCCAAGCACAAAATTAAATGTTCCTTGATAAAAAAATATTCAAACAATAAAGTCCGTGGATAATATCAGGAATCCACAAACACATAGGCTGTAGCAATAGCTGGGATTGTGTTACTCAAAATACAACTGGTATCTTCCGTTTCTACCTGTCATATCCGGAAAAACTCGTGTGGAAGTCATATGCAATGGACCGAGAAAGTCACAGTATAACTGGTTTTGGAGAAAAGCAAAGTCTTTTCGTTAGGCAAGTGCATAAAATGTCATCTATACAAACAGAAATATCATGTTTGCTGCAGTTCCTCTAGCTTTCTCCCTAGAAAATATGATTGTGTGAGCTGGTGTCTCCATGTGGAACCAATTAATGTATATAGCTCAAAATTAAATGTTCCCCAATAACAACATTCAAAACAATAAAGCCCGTTGATAATATCAAAAAAACACAAACACAGAGGCTTTCACAATATTTAGGAATGAGTTTTCCAAAACAGAACCGGATATTTATATTTTCATCCAGTCATATCCGGACAAACTGGCGTGGAATTCATATGCAATGGACCCAGGAAATCACATTAAACATGGTTTTGGAGAAAAGCAAAGTCTTTTCGATAGGCAAGTGCATATAATGTCATCTATACAAACAGAAATATCATGTTTGTTTGTCGCAGTTCCTCTAGCTTTCTCCCTAGAAAATGCGATTGTGTAGATCTGGTGTCTCCATGTGTAACCAATTACTGTTTCAAAGCACAAAATTAAATTTTCCCTGATAACAAACATTCAAAACAATAACGTCCGTGTAATATGAGGAATAAACAAACACAGAGTCTGTAGCAATACCTGCGATTGAGTTACCCAAAACAAAACTGGATATTTCCGGTTTCGTCCAGTCATATCCGGACCAACTGGTGTGGAATTCGTATGCAATGGGCTGAGAAAAACAGAGTAAAAATGGTTTTGGAGAAAAGCAAAGTCTTTTCCTTTGGCCAGTGCATAAAATGTCATCTATACAAACAGAAATATCATGTTTTTTCCACAGTTCCTCTAGCTTTCTCTCTAGAAAATACGAATGTGTAGAGCTGGTGTCTCCATGTGGAACCAATTAGTGTTTCTACGGTACAAAAGTATATGTTCCCTGATAAAAACACTCAAACAATAAACTCCATTGATAATATACCGAAAACGCAAACATGAGTCTGTAGCAATATTTCGGATTAGTTAGCCAAGACACAACCTAATATTTCTTGTTTCATCCAGTCATATCCGGACAAAGTGGTGTGGAATTTGTATGCAATGGACAGAGAAAATCACAGTAAGAATGGATTTGGACAAAAGCAAAGTCTTTTGATTAGGCAAGTGCACAAAATATCATCAATACAAACAGAAATATCATGTTTTTTTGCCGCAGTTCCTCTAGTTTTCTACCTAGAAAATACAAATATGTAGAGCTGGTGTCTCCATTTGGAACCAATTAGTGTATCTAAGCTCAAAATTAAATGTTCCCCGATAAAAAACATTCAAACCAATAAAGTCCGTTGATAATATCCGGAAAACACAAACACAGCGTCTGTAGCAATTTCTGGGATTGAGTTAGCCAAAATACAACCGAATATTTCCGGTTTCATCCAGTCATATCCGGACAAAGTGGAGTGGAATTCGTATGCAATGGACCCAGAAAATCTCAGTAAAAATGGTTTTGGAGAAAAGCAACGTTTTTTCATTGGCAAGTGCATAAAATGTCATCGATACAAACAGAAATATCACGTTTGTTTGCCACATTTCCTCTAGCTTTCTCCCTAGAAAATACGAACGCGTAGAGGTGGTGTTCCCATGATGAACCAATTAGTGTTTCAACGGGAAGAAATTAAATGTTCCCCGATAAAAACATTCACAACAATAAACTTCATCGATAATATCCAGAAAACACAAACACAAGAGGCTTTCACAATATTTCGGATGGAGTTATCCAAAACAAAACCGGATATTTCTGGTTTAATCCAGTCATATCCTTACAAAGTGTTTGGAATTCGTATACAATGGACTGAGAAAATCACAGTAAAATTGGTTTTGAAGAAAAGCAAAGTCTTTTCGTTAGGCAAGTGCATAAAATGTCATCTACACAAACAGAAATATCATGTATCTTTGCCGCAGTTCCTCTAGCTTTCTCCCTAGAAAATATGAATGTGTAGAGCTGGTGTCTCCATGTGCAACCAATGAATGTTTCCAAGCACAAAATTAAATGTTCCTTGATAAAAAAATATTCAAACAATAAAGTCCGTGGATAATATCAGGAATCCACAAACACATAGGCTGTAGCAATAGCTGGGATTGTGTTACTCAAAATACAACTGGTATCTTCCGTTTCTACCTGTCATATCCGGAAAAACTCGTGTGGAAGTCATATGCAATGGACCGAGAAAGTCACAGTATAACTGGTTTTGGAGAAAAGCAAAGTCTTTTCGTTAGGCAAGTGCATAAAATGTCATCTATACAAACAGAAATATCATGTTTGCTGCAGTTCCTCTAGCTTTCTCCCTAGAAAATATGATTGTGTGAGCTGGTGTCTCCATGTGGAACCAATTAATGTATATAGCTCAAAATTAAATGTTCCCCAATAACAACATTCAAAACAATAAAGCCCGTTGATAATATCAAAAAAACACAAACACAGAGGCTTTCACAATATTTAGGAATGAGTTTTCCAAAACAGAACCGGATATTTATATTTTCATCCAGTCATATCCGGACAAACTGGCGTGGAATTCATATGCAATGGACCCAGGAAATCACATTAAACATGGTTTTGGAGAAAAGCAAAGTCTTTTCGATAGGCAAGTGCATATAATGTCATCTATACAAACAGAAATATCATGTTTGTTTGTCGCAGTTCCTCTAGCTTTCTCCCTAGAAAATGCGATTGTGTAGATCTGGTGTCTCCATGTGTAACCAATTACTGTTTCAAAGCACAAAATTAAATTTTCCCTGATAACAAACATTCAAAACAATAACGTCCGTGTAATATGAGGAATAAACAAACACAGAGTCTGTAGCAATACCTGCGATTGAGTTACCCAAAACAAAACTGGATATTTCCGGTTTCGTCCAGTCATATCCGGACCAACTGGTGTGGAATTCGTATGCAATGGGCTGAGAAAAACAGAGTAAAAATGGTTTTGGAGAAAAGCAAAGTCTTTTCCTTTGGCCAGTGCATAAAATGTCATCTATACAAACAGAAATATCATGTTTTTTCCACAGTTCCTCTAGCTTTCTCTCTAGAAAATACGAATGTGTAGAGCTGGTGTCTCCATGTGGAACCAACTACTGTATCCAAGACCAAAATTAAATGATCCCAGATAACGAATATTGAAAACAATAAAGTCTGTTATAATGTCCAGAAAACACAAACACAGAGGCTGTAGCAATATCTGGGATTAAGATACCCAAAACAGAACCTTACATTTCTGTTTTCATCCAGTCAAATCCGGACAAACTGGTGTGGAATTCGTATGCAATGGACTGAGAAAATCAGAGTAAAAATGGTTTTGGAGAAAAGCAAAGTCTTTTCCTTAGGCCAGCACATAAAATGTCATCTATAGAAACAGAAATATCATGTTTGTTTGCCGCAGTTCCTCTAGCTTTCTCCCTAGAAAATACGAATGTGTAGAGCTGGTGTCTCATGTGAAACCAATTAGTGTTTGCAAGCACAAAATAAAATGTTCCCTGATAAAAAATATTCAAAACCATAAAGTCCATTGAAAATATCCAGAAAACACAAACACAGAGACTGTAGCAATATCTGGGATTGTGTTAGCTAAAACACAACCGGATATTTCTGGTTTCATCCGGTCATATCCGGACAAAGTGGTGTGGAATTCTTATGCAATAGACCAAGAAAATCACAGTAAAAATGGTTTTAGAGAAAAGCAAAGTCTTTTCCTTAGGCAAGTGCATAAAGTGTCATCTATACAAACAGTTATATGATGTTTTTTTTTCCCGCAGTTCCTCTAGCTTTCTCGCTAAAACATACGAATGTGTAGACTGGTGTCTCCATGTGGAACCAATTAGTGTTTCCAAGCACAAAATTAAATGTTTCCCGATAAAAACATTCAAAACCATAAAGTCCTTCGATAATATCCAGAAAACACAAACAGAGAAGCTGTTGCAATATCTGGGATTGAGTTAGCCAAAACACAACCGGATATTTCTTGTTTCATCCAGTCACATCCGACAATGTGGGATAGAATTCGTAGGCAATGGTCCGAGAAAATCACAGTAAAAATGGTTTTGGATGAAAGCAAAGTCTTTTCCTTCAGCCAATGCATAAAATGTCATCTATACAAACAGAAATATGATGTTTGTTTGCCGCAGTTCCTCTAGCTTTCTCACTAGAACATACGAATGTGTAGACTGGTGTCTCCATGTGGAACCAATTATTGTTTCCACGGTACAAAATTAAATGTTCCCTGATAAAAGCATTCAAAACAATAAAGTCCGTCGATAATATCCAGAAAACAGAAACACAGAAGCTGTAGCAATATCTGGGAAATAGTAAGCTAAAACACAACCAGATATTTCTGGTTTCATCTGTCATATCCGGACAAAGTGGAGTGGAATTAGTATGCAATGGACCGAGAAAATCACAGTAAAAATGGTTTTGGAGAAAAGCAAAGCCTTTTCTATAGGCAAGTGCATAAAATGTCATCTTATACAAACAGAAATATCATGTTTGTTTGCCGCAGTTCCTCTACATTTCTCCCTAGAAAATAGGACTGTGTAGAGCTGTTGTCTCCATGTGGAACCAATTTCTGTTTCTATGACACAAAATTAAATGTTCCCTGATAAAAAGCATTCAAAACAATAAAGTCCATCGATAATATCCTGAAAACACAAACACAGTTGCTGTAGCAATATCTGGGATGGAGTTAGCCAAAACACAACCGGATATTTCTGGTTTCATCCAGTCATATCCGGAAAAAGTGGGATGGAATTCGTATGCAATGGACCCAGAAAATCACAGTAAAAATTGTTTTAGATAAAAGCAAAGTCTTTTGTTTGGGAAGTGCATAAAATGTCATGTATACAAACAGAAATATCTTGTTTCTTTGCCGCAGTTCCTGTAGTTTCTGCCTAGATAATACGAATGTGTAGAGCTGGTGTCTCCATGTGGAACCAATTAGTGTTTTCCAACAGAAAATTAAATGTTCCCTGATAAAAAACTGTCAAAACCATAAAGTCCATTGATAATATCCAGAATACTCAGACAATGAGGCTGTAGCAATATCTTTGATATAGTAAGCCACAACACAACCGGATATTTCTGGTTACATCCAGTCATATCCAGACAAAGTGTTGTGGAATTCTTATGTAATGGACTGAGAAAATCACAGTAAAAATTGTTTTAGAGAAAAGCAAAGACATTTCCTTCGGCCAGTGCATTAAATGTCATCTATACACACAGAAATGTCCTGTTTGTTTGCCGTATTTCCTCTAGCTTACTACCTAGATAATATGAATATGTAGAGCTGGTGTCTCTATGTGGAACCAATTAGTGTTTCCCAGCACAAAATTAAATGTTCCCTGATAAAAAACATTCAAAACAATAAAATCCATCAATAATATCCAGAAAACACAGACTCTAAGGCTGTAGCAATATCTGGGATATAGTAAGCCTAAAAACAACCAGATATTTCTGGATTCATCCAGTCATATCCGGACAAAGTGGGGTGGAATTCGTGTGCAATAGACCAAGTAAATCACAGTAAAAATGGTTTTGAAGAAAAGCAAATCTTTTCAATAGCCAAGTGCTTAAAATGTAATCTATACAAACAGAAATATTATGTTTGTTTGCCGCAGTTCTGCTAGCTTTCTCCCTAGAAAATACAAATGTGTAGAGCTCGTTTCTCCATGTGGAACCAATTTGTGTTTTCCAGCACAAAATTAAATGTTCCCTGAAAAAAACATTGAAAACAATAAAGTCCTTTGATAATATCCGGAAAACCCAAACACAGAGGCTATAGCAATATCTGGGATTGAGTTACCCAAAACAGAACCGGATATTTTTGGTTTCATCCAGTCATATCCAGACAAAGTTTGGTAGAATTCGGATGTGATTGACCGAGAAAATTACAGTAAAAATTGTTTTGGAGAAAAGCAATGTCGTTTCTGTAAGTAGGTGCATAAAATGTCACTTATACAAACAGAAATATCATGTTTGTTTGCCGCAGTTCATCTAGTTTTCTCCCTCGAAAATAGGAATGTGTAGAATGGTGTCTCCCTATAGAACCAATTAGTGTTTCTAGGGTACAAAATTAAATGTTCCCTGATAAAATCATTCAAAACAATAAGGTCCATCGATAATATCCAGAAAACACAAACACAGAGGATGTAGCAATATCTGGGATTGAGTTAGCCAAAACACAACCGGATATTTCTTGTTTCATCCAGTCACATCCGACAATGTGGGATAGAATTCGTAGGCAATGGTCCGAGAAAATCACAGTAAAAATGGTTTTGGATGAAAGCAAAGTCTTTTCCTTCAGCCAATGCATAAAATGTCATCTATACAAACAGAAATATGATGTTTGTTTGCCGCAGTTCCTCTAGCTTTCTCACTAGAACATACGAATGTGTAGACTGGTGTCTCCATGTGGAACCAATTATTGTTTCCACGGTACAAAATTAAATGTTCCCTGATAAAAGCATTCAAAACAATAAAGTCCGTCGATAATATCCAGAAAACAGAAACACAGAAGCTGTAGCAATATCTGGGAAATAGTAAGCTAAAACACAACCAGATATTTCTGGTTTCATCTGTCATATCCGGACAAAGTGGAGTGGAATTAGTATGCAATGGACCGAGAAAATCACAGTAAAAATGGTTTTGGAGAAAAGCAAAGCCTTTTCTATAGGCAAGTGCATAAAATGTCATCTTATACAAACAGAAATATCATGTTTGTTTGCCGCAGTTCCTCTACATTTCTCCCTAGAAAATAGGACTGTGTAGAGCTGTTGTCTCCATGTGGAACCAATTTCTGTTTCTATGACACAAAATTAAATGTTCCCTGATAAAAAGCATTCAAAACAATAAAGTCCATCGATAATATCCTGAAAACACAAACACAGTTGCTGTAGCAATATCTGGGATGGAGTTAGCCAAAACACAACCGGATATTTCTGGTTTCATCCAGTCATATCCGGAAAAAGTGGGATGGAATTCGTATGCAATGGACCCAGAAAATCACAGTAAAAATTGTTTTAGATAAAAGCAAAGTCTTTTGTTTGGGAAGTGCATAAAATGTCATGTATACAAACAGAAATATCTTGTTTCTTTGCCGCAGTTCCTGTAGTTTCTGCCTAGATAATACGAATGTGTAGAGCTGGTGTCTCCATGTGGAACCAATTAGTGTTTTCCAACAGAAAATTAAATGTTCCCTGATAAAAAACTGTCAAAACCATAAAGTCCATTGATAATATCCAGAATACTCAGACAATGAGGCTGTAGCAATATCTTTGATATAGTAAGCCACAACACAACCGGATATTTCTGGTTACATCCAGTCATATCCAGACAAAGTGTTGTGGAATTCTTATGTAATGGACTGAGAAAATCACAGTAAAAATTGTTTTAGAGAAAAGCAAAGACATTTCCTTCGGCCAGTGCATTAAATGTCATCTATACACACAGAAATGTCCTGTTTGTTTGCCGTATTTCCTCTAGCTTACTACCTAGATAATATGAATATGTAGAGCTGGTGTCTCTATGTGGAACCAATTAGTGTTTCCCAGCACAAAATTAAATGTTCCCTGATAAAAAACATTCAAAACAATAAAATCCATCAATAATATCCAGAAAACACAGACTCTAAGGCTGTAGCAATATCTGGGATATAGTAAGCCTAAAAACAACCAGATATTTCTGGATTCATCCAGTCATATCCGGACAAAGTGGGGTGGAATTCGTGTGCAATAGACCAAGTAAATCACAGTAAAAATGGTTTTGAAGAAAAGCAAATCTTTTCAATAGCCAAGTGCTTAAAATGTAATCTATACAAACAGAAATATTATGTTTGTTTGCCGCAGTTCTGCTAGCTTTCTCCCTAGAAAATACAAATGTGTAGAGCTCGTTTCTCCATGTGGAACCAATTTGTGTTTTCCAGCACAAAATTAAATGTTCCCTGAAAAAAACATTGAAAACAATAAAGTCCTTTGATAATATCCGGAAAACCCAAACACAGAGGCTATAGCAATATCTGGGATTGAGTTACCCAAAACAGAACCGGATATTTTTGGTTTCATCCAGTCATATCCAGACAAAGTTTGGTAGAATTCGGATGTGATTGACCGAGAAAATTACAGTAAAAATTGTTTTGGAGAAAAGCAATGTCGTTTCTGTAAGTAGGTGCATAAAATGTCACTTATACAAACAGAAATATCATGTTTGTTTGCCGCAGTTCATCTAGTTTTCTCCCTCGAAAATAGGAATGTGTAGAATGGTGTCTCCCTATAGAACCAATTAGTGTTTCTAGGGTACAAAATTAAATGTTCCCTGATAAAATCATTCAAAACAATAAGGTCCATCGATAATATCCAGAAAACACAAACACAGAGGATGTAGCAATATCTGGGATTGAGTTAGCGAATACACAATCGGATATTTATGGTTTCATCCAGTCATATCTGGACAAAGTGGGGTGGAATTCGTAAGCAATGGACCGAGAAAATCACAGTAAAAATTGTATTGTAGAAAAGCAATACCTTTTCCTAAGGAAAGTGCATAAAATGTCATCTAAACACACAGAAATATCATGTTTGTTTACCGCAGTTCCTCTAGCTTTCTCCTTAAAAATATTAATGTGTAGAGCTGGTGTCTCCATGTGGAAGCAATTACTGTATCCAAGCTCAAAATAAAATGTTCCCGATAAAAAACATTCAAAACCATAAAGTCCGTGAATAATATCCTGAAAACACAAAAACAGAGGCTGTCGCAATATCTGGGATTGAGTTAGCAAAACCACAACCGCATATTTCTGGATTCATCCATGCATATTTGGTTAAAGTTTGGTGGAATTCGTGTGCAATAGACCGAGAAATTCACAGTAAAAATGGTTTTAGAGAAAAGCAAAGTCTTTTCGTTATGCAAGTGCGTAAAATGTCATCTATACAAAGAGAAATATCGTGTGTGTTTGCAGTAGCTCCGCTAGCTTTCACCCTGGAAAATACGAATGTGTAGAGCTGGGGTCTCCATGTGGAAGCAATTAGTGTTTCCCAGCACAAAATTAAATGTTCCCTGATAGAAGACATTCAAAACCATAAAGTCCGTTGATAATATCCAGAAAACACAAACACAGAGGCTGTAGCAATATCTGGGATTGAGATACCCAATACACAACTGGATATTTCAGGTTTCATCCAGTCATATCTAGACAAAGTGGGGTGGAATTCGTGTGCAATAGACCGAGAAATTCACAGTAATAATAGTTTTGGAGAAAAGGAAAGTCTTTTCGTTAGGCAAGTGCATAAAATGTCATCTATACAAACATAAATATCGTGTTTGTTTGCCGCAGTTCCTCTCGCTTTCTCCCCAGAAAATACGAATGTGTAGAGCTTGTGTCTCCATGTGGAACCAGTTAGTGATTCCCACCACAAAATTAAATGTTCCCTGATAAAAATTTTCAAAACAATAAAGTCCATTGATAATATCCAGAAAACTCAGACACTGAGGCTGTAGCAATATCTGGGATTGAGTTAGCCAAAACACAACCGGATATTTCTGGTTTCATCCAGTCATATCCGGAAAAAGTGGTGTGGAAATCGTTTGTAATGGACCGATAAAATCACAGTAAAAATGGTATTGGGAAAAGCAAAGTCTTTTCGTTAGGCAGGTGCATAAAATGTCATCTACACAAACAGAAATATCATGTTTGTTTGCCGCAGTTCCTGTAGCTTTCTACCTAGAAAATACGAAAGTGTAGAGCTGGTGTTTCCATGTGGAACCAATTAGGGTATCTACGGTAAAAAATTAAATATTACGTGATAAAAATATTCAAAACTATAAAGCACGTCCATAATATCCAATAAACACAAACACAAAGGCTGTAGCAATATCTGCGATGGAGTTAGCCAAAACAAAACTGGAGATTTCTCATTTCATCCAGTCATATCCGCACAAAATGGGGTGGAATTCCCATGCAATGGACCAAGAAAATCACAGTAAATTGATTTTGGAGAAAAGCAAAGTATTTTCTTTAGGCGAGTGCATAAAATGTCATCTATACAAACAGAAATATCATGTTCGTTTGCCACAGTTCCTCTCGCTTTCTTCCTAGAAAATACGAGTGTGTAGAGCTGGTGTCTCCATGTGGTACCAATTACTGTTTCCCAGCACAAAATTAAATGTTCCCTGATAAAAAACATTCAAAGCAATAAAGTCCATCGATAATTTCCAGAAAACCCAAACACAGAGACTGTAGAAATATCTCGGATTGAGTTAGCCAAAACACAACCAGATATTTCTGGTTTCATCCAGTCATATCTGGACAACGCGAGGTGGAATTCGTAGGCAATTGACCGAGAAAATAAGAGTAAAAATGCTTTTGGAGAAAAGAAAATCTTTTCGTTAGGCAAGTGCATAAAATGTCATCGATACACACAGAAATATCATGTTTGTTTGCCACAGTTCCTGTAGCTTTCTCCCTAGCAAATATGAATATGTAGAGCTGGTATCTCCATGTGGAACAAATTAGTGTTTCCCAACACAAAATTAAATGTTCCCTAATAAAAACATTCAAAACAATAAAATCGATTGATAATATCTAGAAAACACTAACACAGAGGCTGTTGCAATATCTGGGATTCACTTAGCCAAAACACAACCGGATATTTCTGGTTTCATCCAGTCATATCCAGACAAAATGGTGTAGAATTCATATGTAATGGACCGAGAAAATCACAGCAAAAATGCTTTTGGAGAAAAGCCAAATCTTTTCCTTCGGCCAGTGCATAAAATGTCACGTATATAAACAGAAATATCATGTTTGTTTGCCGCAGTTCCTCTGGCATTCTCCCTAGAAAATACGAATGTGTAGAGCTGGTTTCTCCATGTTGAACCAATTAGTGTTTCCCAGCACAATATTAAATGTCCCTGATAAAAAAAACATTCAAAAGCATAAAGTCTGTTGATAATATCCGGAAAACACAAACACAGGGCCTGTAGACATATCTGGGATTGAGTTAGCCAAAACACAACCGGATATTTCTGGTTTCATCCAGTCATATCCGGGCAAAGTGGGGTGTAATTCGTATGCAATGGACCCAGAAAATCACAGCAAAAATGGTTTTAGAGAAAAGCAGTCTTTTCGTTAGGCAAGTGCATAAAATGTCATCCAAACAAACAGAAATATCATGTTTATTTGCCGCAGTTTTCTAGGTTTCTCCTTAGAAAATACGAATGTGTAGAGCTGGTATCTCCATGTGGAACCAATTAGTGTTTCCCAGCACAAAATTAAATGTTCCCTGATAAAAAACATTCAAAACAATAAAGTCGGTGGATAATATCAGGAATACACAAACACAGAGGCACTAGCAATATCTGGGATTGAGTTAGCCAAAACACAACCGGATATTTCTCGTTTCATCCAGTCATATCCGCACAAAATGGGTTGGAATTCGTATACAATGGACTGAGAAAATCACAGTAAAAATGACTTTGGAGAAAAGCCAAATCTTTTCCTTCGGCCAGTGCATAAAATGTCATCTATACCGACAGAAATATCATGTTTGTTTGTTGCAGTTCCTCTAGTTTTCTCCCTAGCAGATACGAATGTGTAGAGCTGGTGTCACCATGTTGAACCAGTAGTATTTCCATGGTACAAAATTAAATGTTCCCTGATAAAAACATTCAAAACAAAAAAGTCCGTTGATAATATCCAGAAAACACAAACACAGAGGCTGTAGCAATATCTGGGATTCAGTTAGCCAAATAACAACCGGATATTTCCGGTTTCATCCAGTCATATCCGGACAAACTGTTCTGGAATTCGTATGCAGTGGATGGAGAAAATCACAGTAAAAATGGTTTTGGAGAAAAGCAAAGACTTTTCGTCAAGCAAGTGCATAAAATGTCCTCGATAAAAACAGCAATATCATGTTTGTTTGTCGCAGTTCCTCTAGCTTTCTCCATTGAAAATGCAAATGTGTAGAGCTGGTGTCTCCATGTGGAACCAATTAATGTTTCCAAGCACAAAATTAAATGTTCCCTGATAAAAAACATTGAAAAAAATAAAGTCCAGGGATGATATCAGGAATACACAAACACATAGGTTGTAGCAATATCTGAGATTGTACTCAAAACACAACCCGATATTTCCGGTTTCATCCAGTCATATCCGGACAAACTAGTGTGGAATTCGTATGCAATGGAACGAGAAAATCACACTAAAAATGGTTTTGGCGAAAAGCAAAGTCTTTTCGTTAGGCAAGTGCATAAAGTGTCATAAATACAAACAGAAATATCATGTTTGTTTTCCGCAGTTCCTCTAGCTTTCTCCCTAGAAAATACGAATGTGTGGAGCTGGTGTCCCTATGATGAACCAGTCAGTGTTTCAATGGTAAAAAATTCAATGTTCCCTGACAATAACATTCAAAACACTATATTCCATTGATAAAATCCAGAAAACAAAAACACAGATGCTTTCACAATATTTCGGATTGAGTTAGCAAAAGCAAAACTGGATATTTCTGGTTTCATCCAGTCATCCGGACAAACTGGAGTAGAATTCCTATGCAATGGACCGAGAAAATCACAGTAAAAATGGTTCTGGAGAAAAGCAATGACTTTTCCTTAGGCAAGTGCATAAAATGTCATCGATACAAACAGAAATATCATGTTTGTTTGCCGCAGTTCCTCTAGCTTTCTCCCTAGAAAATACGAATATGTAGAGCTGTTATCTCCATGTGGACAATTAGTGTTTCCCAGCAGAAAATTAAATGTTCTCTGCTAAAAAATTAAAAACAATAAAGTCCATCGGTAATATAAGAAAACACAAACACAGAGGCTGTAGCAATATCTGGGATTGAGTTAGCAAAAACAAAGCTTGATATTTCTGGTTTCATCCAGTCATATGCACTAAACTGGTGTGGAATTCGTTTTCTTTGCCTGAGAAATCACAGTAAAAATGGTTTTGGAGAAAAGCAAAGTCATTTTGTTAGGCAAGTGCATAAAATTTCATTGATAGAAACAGAAATATCCTGTGTGTTTGCCGCTTTTCCTCCAGGTTTCTCCCTAGAAAATATGGCTGTGTAGAATTGGTGTCCCCTTGATGAACCAATTAGTGTTTCTACGGTACAAAATTAAATGTTCCCTGATAAAAACATTCAAAACAATAAAGTCCATCGATAATATCCAGAAAACAGAAACACAGAAGCTTTCACAATATTTCGGAATGACTTAGCCAAAACGCAACCAGGTATTTCTGGTTTCATCCAGTCATATCCGGAGAAAGTGGTGTGGAATTCGAAGGCAATGTACCAAGCAAATCACAGTAAAAATGGTTTTAGAGAAAAGCAAATTCTTTTTGTTAGGTAAGTGCACAAAATGTCATTGATACAAACAGAAATATCATGTTTGTTTGCCACAGTTCCTCTAGCTTTCTCCCTAGAAAATACAAATATGTAGAGCTGGTGTGTCCATGTGGAACCAATTAGTGTATCTAAGCTCAACATTGAATGTTCCCCGATAAAAAACATCCAAACCAATAAAGTCCATTGATAATATCCGGAAACCACAAACACAGAGGCTGTAGCAATATTTCGGATTGAGTTAACCAAAACAAAACCGGATATTTCCGGTTACATTCAGTCATATCCAGACAAACTGGTGTGGAATTTGTATGCAATTCACCAAGAAAATCACAGTAAAAATGGTTTTGGAGAAAAGCAAAGTCTTTTCGTCAGGGAAGTGCATAAAATGTCATCGATACAAACAGAAATATCATGTTTGTTTGCCACAGTTCCTCTAGCTTTCTCCCTAGAAAATACGAATGTGTAGCGCTGCTGTCTCCATGTGGAACTAATTAGTGTTTCTAAGCTCAAAATAAAATATTTTCTGTTAAAAAATATTCAAAACAATGTGGTCCATGGATAATATCAGGAATACACAAACACAGAGGCTGTAGCAATATTTCTGATTGAGTTAGCCAAAACACAACTGGATATTTCTGGTTACATCCAGTCATATCGGGAAAAAGTGGTGTGGAATTCGTATGCAATGCACCAAGAAAATCACAGTAAAAATGGTTTTGGAGAATAGCAAAGTCTTTTCCTCAGACAAGTGCATAAAATGTCATCTATACAAACAGAAATATCATGTTTGTTTGCCCTAGTTCCTCTAGCTTTCTCCCTAGCAGATACGAATGTGTAGAGCTGTTGATCCCATGATGAACCAATTAGTGTTTCAATGGTACAAATAAAATGTTCCCTGATAAAAATATTCAGAAACAATAAAGTCCATCGATAATATCCAGAAAACACAAACACATATGCTTTCACAATATTTCGCATTCAGTTAGCCAAAACACAACCGGATATTTCATCTTTCATCCTGTCATATCCGGACAAAGTGGTGTGGAACTCGTATGCAATGGACCAAGAAAATCAGAGTAAAAATGGTTTTGCAGAAAACTGCATTAAATGCCATCTATACAAACAGAAATATCATGTTTTTTTGTCACAGTTCCTCTAGCTTTCCACCTAGAAATTATGAATATGCAGAGCTGGTGTCTCCATGTGGAACCTATTACTGTATTAAAGCTCAACATAAAATGTTCCCCAATAAAAAACGTTCATAACAATAAAATCCGTTGATAATATACAGAAAACACAAACACTGAGGCTGTAGGAGTATATCGGAATGAGTTAGCCAAAACAAAACCGGATATTTCCGGTTTCATCCAGTCATATCCGGGCAAACTGGTGTGGATTTCGTATGCAATGGACCGAGAAAATCACAGTAAAAAATGGTTTTGGAAAAAACAAAGTCTTTCCTTAGGCAAGTTCATTAAATGTCATAGATACAAACAGAAATATCATGTTTGTTTGTCACAGTTCCTCTAGCTTTCTCCCTAGAAAATACGAATATGTAGAGCTGGTGTCCACATGATGAAACAACTTGTGTTTCTACAGTACAAAATTAAATGTTCCCTGATAAAAACATTCAAAACAATAAAGTCCATAGATAATATCCAGAAAACACAAACACAGAGGCTTTAACAATATTATGGACTGAGTTAGCCAAAACACAACCGGATATTTCCGGTTTCATCCAGTCATATCCGGACAAAGTGGGATGGAATTCATATGCAATGGATCAAGAAAATGTCAATAAAAATGGTTTTGGAGAAAAGCAAAGTCTTTTCGTTAGGCAAGTGCATAAAATGTCATTGATAAAAACAGAAATATCTTGTGTGTTTGTCGCAGTTCCTCTAGCTTTCTCCCTAGAAAATACGAATGTGTAGAGCTGCTATCTCTATGTTGAACCAGTTAGTGATTCCAAGCACAAAATTTAATGTTCCCGGAAAAAAATATTCAAAAAATAAAGTCCGTGGTTAATATGAGTAATACACAAACACAGAGGATGTAACAATATCTGGGATTGAGTTAGACAAAACAAAACCGGATATTTCTGGTTTCATCCAATCATATCCGGACAAACTGGTGTGGAATTTGTATGCAATGGACTGAGAAAATCACAGTAAAAATGGTTTTGGAGGAAATCAAAGTATTTTCCTTAAGCAAGTGCATAAAATGTCATCTATACAAACAGAAATTTCATGTTTCTTTCCTGCAGTTCCTCTAGCTTTCACCCGAGAAACCGGATATTTCTGGTTTCATCCAGTCATATCCGGACAAACTAGTGTGGAATTCGTATGCAATGGACCGAGAAAATCACAGTAAAAATGGTTTTGGAGAAAAGCAAAGTCTTTTCGCAAGCAACTGGTTAAAATGCCATCTATATACACAGAAATATGTTTGCCGCAGTTCCTCTAGCTTTCTCCCTAGAGAATAAGAATGTGTAGAGCTGTTGTCCCCTTGATGAACCAATTAGTGCTTCAACGGTACAAAATTAAATGTCCCCTGATAAATCACTCAAAACCATAAAGCCCTTCAATAATATCCAAAATACAAACACAGAGGCTTTCACAATATTTTGGATCGAGTTAGCCAAAAGACAACCGGATATCTATGTTTTCATGCAGTCATATCCGGGCAAACTTGTGTGGAATTTGTGTAATGGACCGAGAAAATCACAGGAAAAATGCTTTTGGAGAAAAGCAAGTCTATTCGTTAGGCAAGTGCGTAAAATGTCATCTATGCAAACAGAAATATCATTGTTCTTTGCCACAGTTCCTCTAGCTTTCTCTCTATAAATTATGAATGTGTAGAGCTGGTGTCTCCATGTACAACCAATTAGTGTTTCCAAGCACAAAATTAAATGTTCCCCGATAAAAAACATCCAAAACAATAAAGTCCGTTGATAACATCCAGAGAACAAACAAACAGAGGCTGCAGCAATATTTTGGATTGAGTTAGCCAAAACACAAACAGATATTTCTGGTTTCATCCAGTCATATCCGGACAAACTGGTGTGGAATTCGTATGCATTGGACCGAGAAAATCATAGTATAACTGGTTTTGGAGAAAAGCATAGTCTTTTCCTAAGGCAAGTGCATAAAATATCATCTATACAAACAGCAATATCATGTTTCTTTGCAGCAGTTCCTCTAGCTTTCACCCTAGAAAATACGAATGTGTAGAGCTGGTGTAATCATGATGAAGCAATTAGTGATTCAATGGTACAAAATTAAATGTTCCCTGATAAAAACATTCAAAACAATAAAGTCCATAGATAATATAAGAAAACACAAACACATAGGCTTTCGCAATATTTGGATTGAGTTAGCCAAAACACAACCTGATGTTTCTTGTTTCATCCAGTCATATCCGGACAAAGTGGTGTGGAATTCGGATGCAATGGACAGCAAAAATCACATTACAAATGCTTTTGGAGAAAAGCAAAGTCTTTTCGTTAGGCAAGTGCATAAAATGTCATCTATACAAACAGAAATATCATGTTTGCTTGTCTCAGTTCCTTAAGCTTTCTCCCTAGAAAATATGAATGTGTAGAGCTGGTGTTTCCATGTGGAAGCAATGAGTAATTCTAAGCACAAAATTTAATTTTCCCGGATAAAAACATTCAAAAAATGAAATCTGTGGAAAATATGAGGAATACACAAACACAGAGGCTGTAACTATATCTGGGATTGAGTTAGCCAAAACACAACCGGATATTTCTTGTTTCACAGTCATATCCGGACAAAGTGGTATGGAATTCGTATGCAATGGACCGAGAAAATCACCGTACAAATGGTTTTGGAGAAAAGCAAAGTCTTTTCATCAGGCAAGTGCATAAAATGTCATCCATACAAACAGAAATATCATGGTTGTTTGTCGCAGTTCCTCTAGCATTCTCCCTAGAAAATACGAATATGTAGAACTGGTGTCTCCATTTGGAACCAGTTAGTGTTTCAATGGTACAAAATTAAAAGTTCCCTATAAAAACATTAAAAACAATAAAGTCCATCGATAATATCCAGAAAACACAAACACAGAAGCTTTTACAATATTTCGGATTGAGTTTGCCAAAACACAACCAGATATTTCCGGTTTCATCCAGGCATATCCGGACAAAGTGGTGTGGAATTTGTATGCAAGGGACCGAGAAAATCACAGTACAAATGGTTTTGAGCAAAGCAAAGTGTTTTCTTTATGCAAGTGCATAAAATGTTACCTATACAATCAGAAATATCATGTTTGTTTGCCGCAGTTCCTCTAGCTTTCTCCATAGAAAATAGGAATGTGTAGAGCTGCTGTCTCCACGTGGAACCAATTAGTTCATCCAAGCACAAAATTAAATATTCCCGGAAAAAAACATTCAAAACAATAAAGTCCGTGGATAATATGGGGAATACACAAACACAGCGGCTGTAACAATATCTGGGATTGAGTTAGCCAAAACACAACCGGATGTTTCTTGTTTCATTCAGTCATATCCGGAAAAAGTGGTGTGGAAGTCGTATGCAATGGCCCGAGAAAATCACAGTAAAAATGGTTTTGGAGAAAAGCAAAGTCTTTTCATTAGGCAAGTGCATAAAATGTCATCTATACAAACAGAAATACCATGTTTGTTCGTCGCAGTTCCTCTAGCTTTCTCCCTAGAGAATACAAATATGTAGAGCTGGTGTCCCCATGTGGAACCAATTAGTGTATCTAAGCTCAAAATTAAATGTTCCCCGATAAAAAACATTCAAAACAATAAAGTCCGTTGATAATATCCGGAAAACACAAACACAGATGCTGAAGCAATATATGGAATTATGTTACTCAAAACACAACCGGATATTTCCAGTTTCATCCAGGCATATCCGGACAAAACAGTGTGGAATTCATATGCAATGGCCAAGAAAATCACAGTAAAAATGGTTTTGCAGCACAGCAAAGTCTTTTCGTCAATCAAGTGCATAAAATGTAATCTGTACGAACAGAAATATCATGTTTGATTGTCGCAGTTCCTCTGGCTTTCTCCCTAGAAAATGCGAATGTGTAGACCTGGTGTCTCCATGTGGAACTAATTAGTCTTTCAAAGCTCAAAATAAAATATTCCCCGATAAGAAACATTCCAAACAATAAAGTCCGTTGATAATATTCGGCAAACACAAACACAGTTGCTTAGCAAAATCTTGGATTGAGTTAACCAAAACACAATCGGATATTTCTGGTTTCATCCAGTCATATCCGGTAAACTGGTGTGGAGTTCGTATGCAGTGGTCCGAGAAAATCGCAGTGAAAATGGTTTTGGAGAAAAGCAAGGTCTTATCCTTAGGCAAGTGCATAAAATGTCATCGATACAAACAGAAATATCATGTTTCTTTGCCACAGTTCCTCTAGCTTTCTCCCTAGAAAATACGAATGTGTTTAGCTGGTGTCCCCATGATGAACGAATTAGTGTTTCAACGGTAAAATTTAAATGTTTCCTGATAAAAACATTCAAAACAATTCAGTCCATCGATAATATCCTGAAAACACAAACACAAGTGGCTTTAACAAAATTTCGGATGTAGTAAGCCAAAACAAAACCAGATATTTCTGGTTTCATCCAGTCAATCCGGACAAAGTGGTGTGGAAATCATATGCAATGGACCGAGAAAATCACAATACAAATGGTTTTGGAGAAAAGCAAAGTATTTTCGTTAGGCAAGTGCATAAATGTCATCTATACAAACAGAAATATCTTGTTTATTTGCCGCAGTTCCTCTAGCATTCTCCCTAGAAAATAGGAATGTGTAGAGCTGATGTCTCCATGTGGAACCAATTAGTGTTTCCAAGCACAAAATTAAATGTTCCTTGTTAAAAAACCATTGAAAACAATAAGTCCATGGATAATATCAGGAATACACAAACACAGAGGCTGTAGCAATATCTGGGATTGTGTTACTCAAAACAAAACTGGATATTTCCGACTTCATCCAGGCATATCCGGACAAAGTGGTGTGGAATTCGTATGCAAGGGACGGAGGAAATCACAGTACAAATGGTTTTGAGGAAAGGAAAGTCTTTTCGTTAGGCATGTGTATAAAATATCATCTATACAAACAGAAATTTCATGTTTGTCACAGTTCCTCTAGCTTTCTCCTTAGAAAATACGATATGTAGAGCTGGTGTTCCCATGATGAACCAATTAGTGTTTCTAAGCACAAAATTAAATGTTCCCGATAAAAAACATTCAAAACAATAAAGTCCATCGATAATATCTGGAAAACACAAACACATAGTCTTTCACAATATTTCTGATTGAGTCAGCCAAAACACAACCGGATGTTTCTTGTTTCATCCAGTCATATCCGGACAAAGTGATGTGGAAGTCGTATGCAATGGCCCGAGAAAATCACAGTACAAATGGTTTTGGAGAAAAGCAAAGTCTTTTCATTAGGCAAGTGCATAAAATGTCATCTATACAAACAGGAATATCATGTTTGTTTGCCGCAGTTCCTCTAGCTTCTCCCTAGAAAATACAAATATGTAGAGCTAGTGTCTTCATGTGGAACCAGTTAGTGTATCTAAGCTCAAATTTAAATGTTCCCGAATAAAAAACATTCAAAACAATAAAGTCCGTGGATAATATCCGGAATACACAAACACAGATGCTGTAGCAATATATGAGATTCTGTTACTCAAAACACAACCGGATATTTCTGGATTCATCCAGCCATATCCTGACAAACCAGTGTGGAATTCATATGCAATGGACCGAGAAATTCACAGTAAAAATGGTTTTGGAGAAAAGCAAAGTCTTTTTGTTAGGCAAGTAGATAAAATCTCATCTTTACCAACAGAAATATCATGTTTGATTGTCGCAGTTATTCTAGCTTTCTCCCTAGAATATACGAATGTGTAAGCTGGTGTCTCCATGTGGCACCAATTACTGTATCCAAGCTCTAAATTAAAAGTTCCCCGATAAAAAACATTTAAAACAGTAAAGTCCATTGATAATAACTGAAAACACAAACACAGAGGCTGTAGGAATATCGTGGATTGAGTTAGCCAAAACAAAACCGGTTATTTCCGGTCTCATCCAGGCATATCCGGTAAACTGGTATGGAATTCGTGTGCAGTGGACCAAGAAAATCACAGTAAAAGTGGTTTTGGAGAAAAGCAACGTCTTTTCGTTAGGCAATTGCATAAAATGTCATCTATACAAACAGAAATATCATGTTTGTTTTCCGCAGTTCCTCTAGCTTTCTCCCTAGAAAATAGGAATGTGTAGAGCTGGTGTCCCCATGATGAAACAATTAGTGTTTCTATTGTAGAAAATAAATTTTCCCTCGTAAAATAATTCATAACAATAAAGTAAACTGATAATATCCAGAAAACACAAACACAGAGGTTTCACAATATTTCGGATTGAGTAAGCCAAAACAAAACCGGAGATTTCTTGTTTCATCCAGTCATATACAGACAAAGTGGTATGGAATTCGAATGCAATGGTCGAGAAAATCAGAGTAAAAATATTTTTGGAGAAAAGCAAAGTCTTTTCGTCAAGCAAGTGCATAAAATGTCATCTATACAAACAGAAATATCATGTGTGTTTGTCGCAGTTCCTCTTGCTTTCTCCCTAGAAAATACAAATGTGTAGAGCTGGTGTCCCCATGATGAACCAATTAGTGTTTCTATGGTAGAAAAATAAATGTTCCCTGATAAAAACATTGAAAACAATAAAGTCCATCGATAATATAAGAAAACACAAACACAGAGCCTTCCAAATATTTCGGATTGAGTTAGCCAAAACACAACCGGATATTTCCGGTTCCTTCCAGTCGTATCCGGAAAAACTAGTGTGGAAGTCGTATGCAAGGGACCGAGAAAATCACAGTAAAAATGGTTTTGAAGAAAAGCAAAGTCTTTTTGTTAGGCAAGTGCATAAAATGTCATCGAAACTAACAGAAATATCATGTTTGTTTTTCGCAGTTCCTCTAGCTTTCTCCCTAGAAAATACGAATGTGTAGAGCTGTTGTCCCCATGATGAACCTATTAGTGTTTCTAGGGTACAAAAATATATGTTCCCTGATAAAAACATTAAAATTATAAACTCCATTGATAATATCCAGAAAAAACAAACACAGAGGGTGTAGCAATATTTCGGATTAAATAGCCAAGACACAAGCGGATATTTCGGGTATCATCCAGTCATATCCGGACAAAGTGGTGTGGAATTCATAAGGAATGCACCGAGAAAATCACAGTGAAAATGGTTTTGGAGAAAAGCAAAGTCTTTTCATTAGGCAAGTGCACAAAATGTCATCTACACAAACAGAAATATCAAGTTTGTCTGCCGCAGGTATTCTAGTTTTCTCCCTAGAAAATACAAATGTGTAGAGCTGGTGTCTCCATGTTGAACCAATTAGTGTTTCTAAGCACAAAAGTAAATGTTCCCCGATAACAAACATTCAAAACAATAAAGTCCACCGATAATATCCAGAAAACACAAACACAGAGGCTGTAGCAATATTTCAGATTGAGTTAGCCAAAACACAACCAGATATTTCTGGTTTCATCCTGTCATATCCAGACAAACTGGTATGGAATTCGTATCCAATGGATCGAGAAAATCACAGTAAAAATGGTTTTGAAGAAAAGCAAAGTCTTTTCGTTAGGCAAGTAGATAAAATGTCATATATACAAACAGAAATATCATCTTTGTTTGCCGCAGTTCCTCTAGCTTTCTCCCTAGAAAATAAAAATATGTTGAGTTGGTGTCTCCATGTGGAACTAATTAGTGTATCTAAGCTCAAAATTAAATGTTCCCCGATAAAAAACATTCAAAATAATAAAGTCTGTTGATAAATCCGGAAAATACAAACACAGAGGCTGTAGCAATATCTGGGATTGAGTTAGCCAATACAAAACCGGATATTTCCGGTTTCATACTGTCACATGAGGTCAAACTGGTATGGAATTCGTATGCGAAGCACCGAGGACATCGGAGTAAAAATGGTTTTGGAGAAAAGCAAAGTTTTTTTGTTATGCCAGTGCATAAAATTTCATCTATACAAACAGAAATATCATGTTTGTTTGTCGCAGTTCCTCTAGCTTTCTCCCTAGAAAATACGAATGTGTAGAGCTTGTGTCTCCATGTGGAAACTATTAGTGTTTCCAAGCACAAAAATAAATGTTCCCTGATAAAAAACATCCAAAAAAAAAATACAGTCCATTGATAATATCCAGAAAACACAAACACAGCGGCTCTAACAATATCTAGCCTTGAGTTAGCCAAAACAAAGCCAGATATTTCCGGTTTCATCCAGTCATATCCGGACAAACTGGTGTGGAATTCGTATGCAATGGACCGAAAAAATCACAGTAAAATGGTTTTAGAGAAAAGCAAAGTCTTTTCGTTAGGAAAGTGCATAAAATGTCATCTATACAAACAGAAATATCATGTTTGTTTGCCGCAGTTCCTCTAGCTTTCTCCTTTGAAAAGATGAATGTGTAGAGCTGGCGTCCCATTGATGAACCAATTAGTGTTTAATGGTACAAAATTAAATGTTCTCTGACAAAAACATTCAAAACAATAAAGTCCGTCGATAATATCCAGAAAACACAAGCACAGAAGATTTCACAATATTTCGGATTGAGTTAACCAATTCACAACCGGATATTTTTGTTTTCATCCAGTCATAACCGGACAAAGTTGTGTAGAATTCGTATGCAATGGCCGAGAAAATCAGAGTAAAAATGGTTTTGGAGAAAAGCAAAGTCTTTTGTTAGGCAAGTGCATAAAATGTCATCGATACACACAGAAATATCATGTTTGTTTGCCGCAGTTCGTCTAGCTTTCTCCCTAGAAAATAATAATGAGTAGAACTGGTGTCCCCATGATGAACCAATTAGTGTTCCAGTGGTACAAAATTGAATGTTCCCTGATAAAAACATTCAAAACAATAAAGTCCATTTATAACATCCAGAAAACACAAACTCATAGGCTGTAGCAATATCTGGGATTGAGTTAGCGAAAACAAAATGGTATATTTACGGTTTCATCCAGTCATATCCGGACAAACTGGTGTGGAATTCGTGTGCAAAGGAATGACAAAATCACAGAAAAAATGGTTTTGGAGAAAAGCAAAGTTTTTTCGCTAGGCAAGTGCATAAAATGTCATCGATACAAACAGAAATATCATGTTTGTTT
This sequence comes from Lepus europaeus, assembly GCF_033115175.1. Classification (NCBI taxonomy): domain Eukaryota; kingdom Metazoa; phylum Chordata; class Mammalia; order Lagomorpha; family Leporidae; genus Lepus; species Lepus europaeus. The sequence continues at coordinate 359,439 of NW_026909615.1, read as the reverse complement.
GCCACAGTTAGTCTAGCTTTCTCCCTGGAAAATACGAATGTGTAGAGCTGGTGTCTCCATGTGGAAACAATTAATGAATAGAAGCCCAAAATTAAATGTCCCCTGATAAAAAAACATTCAAAATAGTAAAGTCCGTGGATAGTATCAGGAATAGACAAACACAGAGGCTGTAGCAATATCTGGGATTGAGTTAGCCAAAACAAAACCGGATATTTCCGGTTACATCCAGTCATATCCTGACAAAGTGGTGTGGAATTCGTATGCACTGGACCAAGAAAATCACAATAAGTAAGGTTTTGCAGAAAAGCAAAGTATTTTCATTAGGCAAGTGCGTGAAATGTCATCTATAGAAACAGAAATATCATGTTTGTTTCTCGCAGGTCCTCTAACTTTCTTCCTAGAAAATACGAATGTGTACAGCTGGTGTTCCCTTGATGAACCAATTAGTGTTTCTACGGTACAAAATTAAATGTTCCCTGATAAAAGCATTCAAAACAATAAAGTCCATCGATAATAACCAGAAAACACAAACACAGAATCTTTCATGATATTTCAGATTGAGTTAGCCAAAACACAACCAGATATTTCTGGCTTCATCCAGTTATATCCGGACAAAGTGGTGTGGAATTCGTATGCAATGGACTGAGAGAACAGTAAAAATGGTTTTGGAGAAAAGCAAATTCTTTTCGTTAGGAAAGTGCAAAAAATATCATCTATACAAACATAAATATCATGTTTGTTTGCTGCAGTTCCTCTAGCTTTCTCCCTAGAAAATGCGAATGTGTAGAGCTGGCGTCCCCTTGATGAATCAATTAGTGTTTTAATGGTACAAAATTAAATGTTCCTGATAAAAACATTCAAATAAATAAAGTCCATCGATAATATCCAGAAAACACAAACACAGAAGATTTCACAATATTTCGGATTCAGTTAACCAAAGTACAACGGGATATTTTTGTTTTCATCCAGTCATATCCGGACAAAGTGGTGTGGAATTCGGATGCAATGGACCAAGAAAACCACAGTAAAAATGATTTTGGAGAAAAGCAAAGTCTTTTCGTTAGGCAAGTGCATAAAATGTCATCGATACAAATAGAAATATCATCTTTTTTGCCGCAATTCCTCTAGTTTCTCACTATAAAATACGAATGTGTAGAGCTGGTGCCTCCATGTGGAACCAATTACTGTATCGTAGCTCAAAATAAAATGTTCCCGATAAAAAACATTCAAAACAATAAAGTCCATGGATAATATCCGGAAAACACAAACACAGATGCTGCAGCAATATCTGGGATTGAGTTAGCCAAAACATAACCGTATATTTCCGGTTTTATCCAGTCATATCCGGTAAACTGGTGTGGAATTCCTATGCAATGGACTGAAAGAATAACAGTAAAAAAGGTTTTGGAGAAAAGCAAAGTCTTTTCGTCAGGCAAGTGCATAAAATGTCATCGATACAAACAGAAATATCATGTTTGTTTGCCGCAATTCCTCTAGCTTTCTCCCAGAAAATACAAATGAGTAGAGCTGGTGTCTCCATGTGGAACCAATTAGTGTTTCCAAGTACCAAATTAAATGTTCCCAGATAAAAACATTCAAAACAATAAAGTCCATCGATAATATCCAGTAAACACAAACACAGAGGCTTTAACAATATTTCGGATTGATAGTCAAAAATAAACCGGATATTTCCGGTTTAATCCAGTCATATCCGGACAAACTTGTGTGGAATTCATGTGCAATGGACCGAAAAATCAGAGTAAAAATGGTTTTGGAGAAAAGCAAAGTCTTTTCATTAGGCAAGTGCATAAAATGCCATCTATACACACAGTAATATCATGTTTTTTTGTCGCATTTCCTCTAGCTTTCTACCTAGAAAATACGAATATGCTGAGCTGGTGTCTCCATGTGGAAGCTATTACTGTATCCATGCTCAACATAAAATGTCCCCCGATAAAAAACATTCAAAAGAATAAAGTCCGTTGATAATATCCAGAAAATACAAACACTGAGGCTGTAGCAATATCTGGGATATAGTAAGCCAAAACACTACTGGATATTTCCGGTTTCATCCAGTCATATCTGATAAAGGGGTGTGAAATTCGTATGCAATGGACCAAGAAAATCACAGTAAAAATGGTTTTGGAGAAAAGCAAAGTCTTTTCGTTAGGCAAGTGCATAAAATGTCATCTATACACACAGAAATATCATGTTTGTTTGCCGCAGTTCCTCTAGCTTTCTCCCTAGAAAATATGAATAGGTAGAGCTTATGTCTCCATGTGGAACCAATTACATTATCCAAGCTCAAAATAAAATGTTCCCTGATAAAAACATTCAAAATAATAAAGTCCATCGATAATATCCAGAAAACACAAACACAGATGCTTTCACAATATTTTGGATTGATAGCCAAAACACAACGGCATATTTCTGGTTTCATCCAGGCATATCCGGACAAGTGTTGTTAATTCGTATGCAATGGCCCGAGAAAATCACGGAAAAATGGTTTTGGAGAAAAGAAAAAGTCTTTTCGTTAGGCAAGTGCATAAAATGTCATCGATACAAACATTAATATCATGTTTGTTTCTCGCAGTTCCTCTTGCTTTCCCTCTAGAAAATAAAAATATGCAGAGCTGGTGTCTCCATGTGGAACCAATTAATGTGTCCAAGCTCAAAATAAAATGTTCCCTGATAAAAAATATTCAAAACAATGAGGTCGGTTGATAATAACCGGAAAACACAAACACTGAGGCTGCAGCAATATCTGGGATTGAGTTAGCCAAAACACAACAGGATATTTCTGGTTACATCCAGTCATATCCGGACAAACTGGTGTGGAATTCGTATGCAATGGACCGAGAAAATCATAGTACAAAATGTTTTGGAGAAAAACAAAGTCTTTTCCTTAGGCAAGTGCGTAAAATCTCATCGATACAAAGAGAAATATCATGTTTGTTTGCTGCAGTTCTTCTAGCTTTCTCCCTAGAAAATATGAATATGTAGAGGTGGTCTCCACATGAAAACCAATTAGTGTTTCTACGGTACAAAATAAATGTTCCCTGATAAAAACATTCAAAACAATAAAGTCCATCGATAATATCCAGAAAACACAAACACAGAGGCTTTCACAATATTTCTGATTGAGTTAGCCAAAGCACAACCTTATATTTCTGTTTTCATCCAGTCATATCCGGACAAACTGGTGTGAAATTCATATTCAATGGACCTTAAAATCATAGTGCAAAAGGTTTTGGAGAAAAGCAAAGTCTTTTCCTTAGGCAAGTGCATAAAATGCCATCTAAACAAACAGAAGTATCATGTTTATTTGCCGCAGTTCCTCTAGCTTTCTCCCTAGGAAATACGAACATGTAGAGCTGGTGTCCACATGATGAACCAATTAGTGTTTCTACGGTACTGTTCCCTTATAAAAATATTCAAAACAATAAATTCCATAGATAATATCCAGAAAACACAAACACAGAAGCTTCCACAATATTATGGATTGAGTTAGCCAAAACACAACCGGATATTTCTGGTTTCATCCAGTCATATTGGGACAACATGGTATGGAATTCGTATGCAATGGACCGAGAAAATCACAGTAAAAATGGTTTTGGAGAAAAGCAAAGTCTTTTCGTTAGGCAAGTGCATAAAATGTCATCTATACCAACAGAAATATCATGTTTGTTTGTCGCAGTTCCTCTAGCTTTCTCCCTAGAAATACGAATGTGTAGAGCTGGTGTCCCCATGATGAACCAATTAGTGTTTCTAAGCACAAAATTAAATGTTCCCGATAAAAAACATTCAAAACAATAAAGTCCATCGATAATATCTGGAAAACACAAACACATAGTCTTTCACAATATTTCTGATTGAGTCAGCCAAAACACAACCGGATGTTTCTTGTTTCATTCAGTCATATCCGGACAAAGTGGTGTGGAAGTCGTTTGCAATGGACCAAGAAAATCACAGTACAAACGGTTTTGGAGAAAAGCAAAGTCTTTTCGTTAGGAAAGTGTATAAAATGTCATCGATAGAAACAGAAATATCATGTTTGTTTATCGCAGTTCTTCTAGCTTACTCCCTACAAAATACGAATATGTAGAGCTGGTGTCTCCATGTGGATCCAATTCCTGTATCCAAGCTCAAAATAAAATGATCCCAGATAAAAATCATTCAAAACAATAAAGTCAGTTGGTAATATCCAGAAAACACAAACACAGAGGCTGTAGGAATATCTGGGATTGAGTTAGCCAAAACACAACTGGATATTTCCGGTTTCCTCCAGTCATATCCAGACAAACTGGTGTGGAATTCGTATGCAATGGCCCGATAAAATCACAGTAAAAATGGTTTTGGAGAAAAGAAAAAGTCTTTTTGTTAGGCAAGTGCATAAAATGTCATCGATACAAACATTAATATCATGTTTGTTTCTCGCAGTTCCTCTTGCTTTCTCCCTAGAATATACGAATGTATGGAGCTGTTGTCCCCATGATTAACCAATTAGTGTTTCAACGGTGCAAAATTAAATGTTCCCCGATAAAAAACATTCAAAACAATAAAGTTCATCTAAAATATCCAGAAAACACAAACACAGATGCTTTCACAATATTTTGGATTGACTTAGCCAAAACACAACCGGATAATTCTGGTTCCATCCAGTCATATCTGGACAAAGTGGTGTGGAATTCGTATGCAATGGACCAAGAAAATCACAGTAAAAATGGTTTTGGAGAAAAGCAAAGTCTTTTCCTTAGGCAAGTGCATAAAATGTCATCTATACAAACAGAAAGAGCATGTTTGTTTGCCGCAGTTCCTGTAGCATTCTCCTTCGAAAATACGAATGTGTAGAGCTGGTATTCCCATGATGAACCAATTAGTGATTCAATGGTACAAAATTAAATGTTCCCTGATAAAAACATTCAAAACAATAAAGTCCATCAATGATATAAGAAAACACAAACACATAGGCTTCCACAATATTTCTGATTGAGTCAGCCAAAACACAACCGGATGTTTCTTGTTTCATCCTGTCATATTCGGAGAAAGTGGTGTGGAAGTCGTATGCAATGGCCCGAGAAAATCACAGTAAAAGTGATTTTGTGGAATAGCAAAGTCTTTTCGTTAGGCAAGTGCATAAAATGTCATCGATACAAACAGAAATATCATGTTTCTTTGTCGCAGTTCCTCCAGCTTTCTCCCTAGAAAATACAAATATGTAGAGCTGGTGTCAGCATGTGGCAGCAATTGCTATATCCAAGCTCAAAATAAAAAGTTCCCCGATAAAAAACATTCAAAACAATAAAGTCCGTGGATTATATGAGGAATACACAAACACAGAGGCTGTAGCAATATCTGGGATTGAATTAGCCAAAACAAAACCCGAAATTTCCGGTTTCATCCAGTCATATTTGGACAAACTGGTGTGGAATTCGTATGCAATGGACTGAGAAAATCACAGTACAAATGGTTTTGGAGAAAAGCAAAGTCTTTTCATTAGGCAAGTGCATAAAATGTCATCTATACAAACAGAAATATCATGTTTGTTTGCTGCAGTTCATCTAGCTTTCTCCCTAGAAAATATGAATGTATACACTGGGGTCTCCATATGGAACCAATTAGTGTTTTCCAACACAAAATTAAATATTCCCTGATAAAAACATTCAAAACAATAAAGCACGTCGATAATATCCAAAAAACACAAACACGGAGGCTGTAGCAATATCTGGGATATAGCAAGTCAAAACACAACCGGATATTTCTAGTAACATCCAGTCATATCCGGACAAAGTGGTGTGGAATTTGCTGGCAATGGACCGAGAAAATCACAGGAAAATTGGTTTTGGAGAAAAAGCAGTCTTTTCGTTAGGCAAGTGCACAAAATGTCATCTATACAAACAGAAATATCATGTTTGTTTTCCTCAGTTCCTCTAGATTTCTCCCTAGAAAATACGAATGTGTAGAGCTGGTGTCTCCATGTTGAACCAATTTGTGTTTCTACGGTACAAAATTTAATGTTCCCTGATAAAAGCATTCAAAACAATAAAGTCCGTCGATAATATCCAGAAAACACAAACACAGAGGCTTTCACAATATCTGGTATTGAGTAACCCAAAACACAGCCGGATATTTCCGGTTTCATCCAGTCATATCTGGACAAATGGTGTGGAATTCGTATGCAATGGACCGAGAAAATCACAGTACAAATGGTTTTGGAGTAAAGCAAAGTCTTTTCAATAGGCAAGTGCATGAAATGTCATCGAAACAAACAGAAATATCATGTTTATTTGCCGCAGTTCCTCTAGCTTTCTCCCTAGAAAATATGAATGTATATACTGGGGTCTCCATATGGAACCAATTAGTGTTTCCCAACACAAAATTAAATATTCCCTGATAAAAACATTCAATACAATAAAGCACGTCGATAATATCCAAAAAACACAAACACAGAGGCTGTAGCAATATCTGGGATATAGCAAGTCAAAACACAACCGGATATTTCTGGTATCATCCAGTCATATCTGCACAAAATGCGGTGAAATTCCTATGCAATGGACCGAGAAAATCACAGTAAAAGTGGTTTAGGAGAAATGCAAAGTCTTTTCGTTAGGCAAGTGCATAAAATGTCATTGCTACAAACAGAAATATCATGTTTGTTTGCCACAGTTCCTCTAGCTTTCTCCTTAGAAAATACAAATGTGTAGACTGGTGTTTCCATGTGGAACCAATTAGTGTTTCTGCGGTACAAAATTAAATGTTCCCTGATAAAAATATTCAAAACAAAAAGTCCATCGATAATATCCAGAAAACACAAACACAGAGGCTTTCACAATATCTGGGATTGAGTTAGCCAAAACACAACCGGATATTTCTGGTTTCATCCAGTCATATCCGGACAAACTGGTGTGGAATTTGTATGCAATGGACTGAGAAAATCACAGTAAAAATGGTTTTGTAGAAAAGCAATGTCTTTTCCTTGGCAAGTACATAAAAAATCATCTATACAAACAGAAATATAATGTTTGTTTGTCGCATTTCCTCTAGATTTCTCCCTAGAAAATACGAATGTGTAGAGCTGGTTTCTCCTTGTGGAACGAATTAGTGATTCCCATCACAAAATTAAATATTGCCTGATAAGAACATTCAAACCATAAATTCCGTTGATAATATAAAAAAAAAAAACACTGAGACTGTAGCAATATCTGGGATATAGTTAGCCAAAAGAGGACCGGATATTTCTGGTTTCACACAATCATATACAGACAAAGTGGTGTGGAATTCATATGCAATGGACCGAGAAAATCACAGTAAAAATTCTTTTGGAGAAAAGCAAAGTCTTTTCCTTACACAAGTGCATAAAATGTCATCGATACAAACAGAAATATCATGTTTGTTTGCCGCAGTTCCTCTAGCTTTCTCCCTAGAAAATACGAATGTGTAGAGCTGGTGTCTCCATGTGGATCTTATTAGTGTTTCTACAGTACAAAATTAAATATCCCCTGATAAAAACATTCAAAACAATAAAGCACGTCGATAATATCCAAAAAACACAAACACAAAGGCTCAAGCAATATCTGGGATATAGCAAGCCAAAATACAATGGATATTTCTGGTATCATCCAGTCATATCCGGACAAAATGGGGTGGAATTCCTAGGCAATGGACTGAGAAAATCACAGTAAAATGGTTTTGGAGAAAAGCAAAGTCTTTTCGTTAGTCAAATGCATAAAATGTCATCTATACAAACAGAAATATCATGTTTGTTTGCCGAAAATTCCTAAGCTTTCTCCCAAGAAAATACGATTGTGTAGAGCTGGTGTCTTCAGGTGGATCAAATTAGTGTTTCTACAAAATTAAATGTTCCCTGATAAAAATATTCAAAACAATGAAGCACGTCGATAATATATAGAAAACACAAACACAGAGGCTGTAACAATATCTGGGATTGAGTTAGCCAAAACACAACGGGATATTTCTGGTTTCATCCAGTCATGTCCTGACAAATTGGTGTGGAACTCGTATGCAATGGACTGAGAAAATCACAGTAAACATGGTTTTAGAGAAAAGCAAAGTCTTTTCTTTAGGAAAGTGCATAAAATGTCATCTAAACACACAGAAATATGATATTTGTTTGCCACAGTTCCTCTAGCTTTCTCTTTGAAAATACGAATGTGTAGACTGGTGTCTCCATGTGGAACCAATTAGTGTTTTCAGGGTACAAAATTAAATGTTCCCTGAAAAAAGCATTCAAGACAATAAAGTCCATCGATAATATCCAGAAAACACAAACACAGAAGCTGTAGCAATATCTGGTATTTAGTAAGCCGAAACACAACTGGATATTTCTTGTTTCATCCAGGCATATCCGGACAATGTGGTGTGGAGTTCATATGCCTTGGACTGAGAAAATTTCAGTAAAAATGGTTTTGTAGAAAGCAAATTCTTTTCCTTAGGTAAGTGCAAAAAAATGTCATCTATACAAACAGAAATATCGTGTTTGCTTGCCGCAATTTTTCTAGTTTTCTCCCTAGAAAATATGTATGTGTAGAGCTGGTGTCTCCATTTGGAACCAATTAGTGTTTCTACGGTACAAAATTAAATGTTCCCGGATTAAAATATTCAAAACAATAAAGTCCATCGATAATATCCAGAAAACACAAACACAGAGGCTGTAGCAATATCTGGGATTGAGTTAGCCAAAACACAGCCGGATATTTCTGGTTTCATCCAGTCATATCCTGACAAAGTGGTGTGGAATTCGTATGCAATAGACCAAGAAAATCACAGTAAAAATGGTTTCAGAGAAAAGCAAAGTCTTTTCGTTAGGCAAGTGCATCAAATGTCAACGATACAAACAGAAATATCATGATTGTTTGCCATAGTTCTTCAAGCTTTCTCCCTAGAAAATACGAATGTGTACACTGGTGTCTTCATGTGGAACCAATTAGTGTTTCCCAACACAAAATTAAATATTACCTTATAAAAACATTCAAAACAATAAAGCACGTCGATAATATCCAAAAAACACAAACACAGAGGCTGTAGCAATATCTGGGATAAAGCAAGCCAAAACACAACCGGATATTTCTGGTTACATCCAGTCCTATCCTGACAAAGTGGTGTGGAATTCCTATGCAATGGACCGAGAAAATCACAGTAAAACTGGTTTTGGAGAAAAGCACAGTCTTTTCGTTAGGCAAGTACATAAAATGTTATCTATACCAACAGAAATATGATATTTGTTTGCCCCGTTTCCTCTCGCTTTCTCCTTAGAAAATATGAATGTGTATACTGGTGTCTCCATGTGGAACCAATGAGTGTTTCAATGGTACAAAATTAAATGTTCCCTGATAAAAACATTCAAAACAATAAAGTCCATCAATAATATCCAGAAAGGACATACTTAGAAGCTGTAGCAATATCTGGTTTTAGTAAGCCGAAACACAATCGGATATTTCTTGTTTCATCCAGTCATATCCGCACAAAATGGTGTAGAGGTCATATGCCTTTGACTTAGAAAATCACAGTAAAAATGATTTTGGAGAAAAGCAAAGTCTTCTTGTTAGGCAAGTGCAAAAAATGTCATCGATACAAATATTAATATAATGTTTGTTTTCCTCATTTCCTCTTGATTTCTCCCTAGAAAATATGTATGTGTAGAGCTGGTGTCTCCATGTGAAACCAATTAATGTTTCTACGCTTCAAAATTAAATGTTCCCTGATAAAATCATTCAAAAATATAATGCACGTCGAATATATCCAGAAAACACAAACACAGTGGCTTTCACAATATCTGGGATTGAGTTAGCCAAAACACAAGCGGATATTTCTGGTTTCATCCAGTCATATCTGCACAATGGACCGAGAAAATCACAGCAAAATTGGTTTTGGAGAAAAAGCAAAGTGTTTTCTTTGGGCAAGTGCACAAAATGTCATCTATACAAACAGAAATATGTTATTTGTTTGCCACAGTTCCTCTAGCTTTCTCGTTAGAAAATACGAATGTGTAGACTGGTGTCTCCATGAGGAACGAATTAGTGTTTCAACGGTACAAAATTAAATGTTCCCTGATAAAAACATTCAAAACAATAAAGTCCGTCGATAATATCCAGAAAACACAAACACAGAGGCTTTCACAATATCTGGGATTGAGTTAGCCAAAACACAACCGGATATTTCTGGTTTCATCCAGTCATATCTGGACAAAATAGTGTGGAGTTCATATGCAATGGACGGAGAAAATCACAGTAAAATGGTTTTGTAGAAAAGCAATGTCTCTTCGTTGGCAAGTGCATAAAATATTATCTATACAAACAGAAATATAATGTTTGTATGGCGTATTTCCTCTAGCTTTCTCATTAGAAAATACGAATTTGTAAAGCTGGTGTCTCCATTTGGAACCAATTAGTGTTTCCCAGGACAAAATTAAATGTTCCCTGATAAAAAACATTCAAAACAATAAACCACGTCGATAATATCCAGAAAACACAGACACTAAGGCCGTAGCAATATCTGGGATATAGCAAGCCAAAAAACAACCAGATATTTCTGGTATCATACAGTCATATCCGCACAAAATGGGGTGGAATTCCTATGCAATCGACTGAGAAAATCACAGCAAAATGGTTGAGGAGAAAAGCAAAGTCTTTTCGTTAGGCAAGTGCATAAAATGTCATCTATACAAACAGAAATATGTTATTTGTTTGCCATAGTTCCTCTAGCTTTCATGTTAGAAAATACGAATGTGTAGACTGGTGTCTCCATGAGGAACGAATTAGTGTTTCAATGGTACAAAATTAAATGTTCCCTGAAAAAACATTCAAAACAATAAAGTCCGTCGATAATATCCAGAAAACACAAACACAGAGGCTTTCACAATATCTGGGATTGAGTTAGCCAAAACACAACCGGATATTTCTGGTTTCATCCAGTCATATCTGCACAAAATAGTGTGGAGTTCATATGCCTTGGACCGAGAAAATCACAGTAAAATGGTTTTGGAGAAAAGCAAAGTCTTTTCTTTGGGCAAGTGCATAAAATGTCATCTATACAAACAGAAATATCATGTTTGTTTGCCGCAGTTCCTCTAGCTTTCTCCCTAGAAAATACGAATGTGTAGAGCTGGTGTCTCCATGTGGAACCAATTAGTGTTTCCACGGTACAAAATTAAATGTTCCCTGATAAAATCATTCAAAAATGTAATGCACGTCGATAATATGCAGAAAACACAAACACAGTGGCTTTCACAATATCTGGGATTGAGTTAGCCAAAACACAACCGGATATTTCTGGTTTCATCCAGTCATATCCGGACAAAGTGGTGTGGAATTCATATGCAATGGACCAAGAAAATCACAGTAAAATGGTTTTGTAGAAAAGCAATGTCTCTTCGTTGGCAAGTGCATAAAATATTATCTATACAAACAGAAATATAATGTTTGTATGGCGTATTTCCTCTAGCTTTCTCATTAGAAAATACGAATTTGTAAAGCTGGTGTCTCCATTTGGAACCAATTAGTGTTTCCCAGGACAAAATTAAATGTTCCCTGATTAAATACATTCAAAACAATAAACCACGTCGATAATATCCAGAAAACACAGACACTAAGGCCGTAGCAATCTGGGATATAGCAAGCCAAAAAACAACCAGATATTTCTGGTATCGTACAGTCATATCTGCACAAAATGCGGTGGAATTCCTATGCAATCGACTGAGAAAATCACAGAAAAATGGTTGAGGAGAAAAGAAAAGTGTTTTCGTTAGGCAAGTGCATAAAATGTCATCTATACAAACAGAAATATGTTATTTGTTTGAACAGTTCCTCCAGCTTTCTTGTTAGAAAATAAGAAAGTGTAGACTGGTGTCTCCATGAGGAACGAATTAGTGTTTCAACGGTACAAAATTTAATATTCCCTGATAAAAACATTCAAAACAATAAAGTCCGTCGATAATATCCAGAAAACACAAACACAGAGGCTTTCACAATATCTGGGATTGAGTTAGCCAAAACACAACCGGATATTTCTGGTTTTATCCAGTCATATCCGGACAAAATAGTGTGGAGTTCATATGCCTTGGACCGAGAAATCACAGTAAAAATGGTTTTTGAGAAAAGCAAAGTCTTTTCTTTAGGCAAGTGCATAAAATGTCATCTATACAAACAGAAATATCATGTTTGTTTGCCGCAGTTCCTCTAGATTTCTCCCTAGAAAATATGAATGTGTAGAGCTGGTGTCTCCATGTGGAACCAATTAGTTTTTCTACGGTTCAAAAGTAAATGTTCCCTGATAAAATCATTCAAAACAATAAAGTCCATCGATAAAATCCTGAAAACACAAACACAGAGGCTGTAGCAATATCTGAGATTGATTAGACGAAACACAACTGGATATTTCTGGTTTAATCCAGGAATATCCGGACAAAGTGGTGTGGAATGCGTATGCAATGGACCGAGAAGATCACACTAAAAATGATTTTGGAGAAAAGCAAAGTCTTTTCGTTAGGCAAGTGCATAAAATGTCATTTTTACAAACAGAAATATCATGATTGTTTGCCGCAGTTCCTCTGGCTTTCTCCCTAGAAAATTCGAATGTGTAGACTGGTGTCTCCATGTGGATCCTATTAGTGTTTCTACGGGACAAAATTAAATGTTCCCTGATAAAAATATTCAAAACAATAAAGCACGTCGATAATATCCAGAAAACACAAACACAGAGGCTTTCACAATATCGGGGATTGAGTTAGCCAAAACACAACCGGATAATTCTGGTTTCATCCTGTCATATCTGTACAAACTGGTGTGGAATTCATATGCAATGGACTGAGAAAATCACAGTAAAAAATGGTTTTGTAGTAAAGCAATGTCTTTTCAATAGGCAAGTGCATAAAATATCATCTATACAAACAGAAATATAATGTGTGTTTGCGGCAGTTCCTCCAGATTTCTCCCTAGAAAATATGAATTTGTAGAACTGGTGTCTCCATGTGGTACCAATTAGTGTTTCCACGGTACAAAATTAAATAATCACTGATAAAAACACTCAAAACAAAAAGTCCATGGATAATATCGAGAAAACACAAATACAGAGGCTGTAGCAATATCTGGGATTGAGTTAGCCAAAACACAACCGGATGTTTCTGGTTTCATCCAGTCATATCCGCACAAAGAGCTGTGGAATTCGTATTCAATGGACCGAGAAAATCACAGTAAAAATGATTTTGGAGAAAAGCAAAGTCTTTTCGTTAGGCAAGTGCTTAAAATGTCATCTATACAAACAGAAATATCATGATTGTTTGCCGTAGTTCCTCTAGCTTTCTCCCTAGAAAATACGAATGTGTAGAGCTGGTGTCTCCATGTGGAAACAATTATTGTTTCCCAGCACAAAATTAAATGTTCCCTGATAAAAAACATTCAAAACCATAAAGTCCGTTCATAATATGCAGAAAAAACAAACTCAGATGGTTTCTCAATATTTCGGATTGAATTAGCCAAAACACAACCAGATATTTCTGGTTTCATCCAGGCATATCCGGACAAAGTGATGTGGAGTTCATATGCCTTGGACCGAGAAAATTTTAGTAAAAATTGTTTTGTAGAAAAGCAAAGCCTTTTCGTTAGGGAAGTGCATAAAATATCATCATTACAAACAGAAATATAATGTTTCTTTGTCGCAGAAACTCTAGCTTTCTCCCTAGAAAATATGAATGTGTAGAGCTGGTGTCTCTATGTGGAACCAATTAGTGTTTCTACGGTACAAAATTAAATATTCCCTGATAAAAACATCCAAAACAAAAAGTCCATCGATAATATCGAGAAAATACAAATACAGAGGCTGTAGCAATATCTGGGATTGAGTTAGCCAAAACACAACCGGATAATTCTGGTTTCATCCAGTCATATCTGGACAAAGTTGTGTGGAATTCATATGCAATGGACTGAGAAAATCACAGTACAAATGGTTTTAGACAAAAGCAAAGGCTTTTCTTTAGGCAAGTGCATAACATGTCATCTATACAAACAGAAATATCATGTTTGTTTGCCGCATTTCCTCCAGCTTTCTCCCTAGAAATTACGAATGGGTAGAGTTGGTGTCTCCATGTGGAACCAATTAGTGTTTCTATGGTAGAAAATTAAATGTTCCCTGATAAAATCCCTCAAAACAATAAAGTCCTTTCATAATTTGAAGAAAAAACAAACACAGAGGGTTTCACAATATTTCGGATTGAGTTAGCCAAAACACAACCGGATATTTCTGGTTTCATCCAGGCATATCTGGACAAAGTGGTGTGGATTTCATATGCCTTGGACTGAGAAAATTTCAGTAAAAATGGTTTTGTAGAAAAGCAATGTCTTTTTTTAGGCAAGTCCATAAAATATCATCTATACAAACAGAAATATCATGTTTCTTTGCCGCAGTTCCTCTAGCTTTCTCCGTAGAAAATTCGAATGTGTAGAGCAGGTGTCTCCATGTGGATCCTATTAGTGTTTCTACGGGACAAAATTAAATGTCCCTGATAAAAACATTCAAAACAATAAAGCACGTCGATAATATCAGAAAACACAGACACTAAGGCTGTAGCAATATCTGGGATTGAGTTAGCCAAAACACAACCGGATGTTTCTGGTTTCATCCAGTCATATCCGCACAAAGAGCTGTGGAATTCGTATTCAATGGACCGAGAAAATCACAGCAAAATTGGTTTTGGAGAAAAAGCAAAGTGTTTTATTTGGGCAAGTGCACAAAATGTCATCTATACAAACAGAAATTTCATGTTTGTTTTCCTCAGTTCCTATAGATTTCTCCCTAGAAAATACGAATGTGTAGAGCTGGTGTCTCCATGTGGAAACAATTAGTGTTTCCCAGCACAAAATTAAATGTTCCCTGATAAAAACATTCAAAACTATAAAATCCATCGATAATATCCAGAGAAAACTGACACTGAGGCTGTAGCAATATCTGGGATTCAGTAAGCCAAAACACAACCATTTATTTCTGGTTGCATCCAGTCATATCTGGACAAAGTGGTGTGGATTTCATATGACTTGGAATGAGAAAAACACAGCAAAATGGTTTTGTAGGAAAGTCATGTCTTTTTTTTAGGCAAGTGCTTAAAATGTCATCTATACAAACAGAAATATCATGATTGTTTCCCACAGTTCCTCTAGCTTTCTCCCTAGAAAATATGAATGTGTAGAGCAGGTGTCTCCTTGTGGCACCAATTAGTGTTTCTACAGTACAAAATTAAATGTTCCCTGGTAAAAACATTCAAAACAAAAAGATCTTCGATAATATCCAGAAAACACAAACACAGAGTCTTTCACAATATCTGGGATTGAGTTAGCCAAAACACAACCGGATATTTCTGGTTTCCTCCACTCATATCTGGACAAAGTGGTGTGCAATTCGTACGCAATAGACCGAGAAAATCGCAGTGAAAATGGTTTTGGAGAAAAGCAAAGTCTTTTCATTACGCAAGTGCTTAAAAATGTCATCTATAGAAACAGAAATATGATGTTTGTTTCCCGCAGTTCCTCTAGGTTTCTCCCTAGAAAATACAAATGTGTAGAACTGGTGTCTCCATGTGGAAATAATAAGTGTTTCCCTGCACAAAATTAAATGTTCCCTGATAAAAAACATTCAAAATCATAAAGTCCATTGATAATATCCGGAAAACACAAACACAGAGGCTTTAGCAATATCTGGGATTGAGTTAGCCAAAACACAACCGGATATTTCTGGTTTCATCCAGTCATATGTGGACAAAGTTTTTTGGAATTCGTATGCAATGGACCAAGAAAATCGCAGTAAAAATGGTTTTGGAGAAAAACAAAGTCTTTTCATTAGGCAAGTGCTTAAAATGTCATCTATACAAACAGAAATATCAGGTTTTTTTGCTGCAGTTTCTCTAGCATTTTCCCTAGAAAATAAGAATGTGTAGAGCTGGTGTCTCCTGTGGATCTTATTTGTGTTTCTACAGTACAAAATTATATGTTCCCTGAAAAAATTTTCAAAACAATAAAGCACTTCGATAGTATCCTGAAAACACAAACACAGAGCCTTTCAAAATATCAGGGATTGAGTTAGCCAAAAAAACCCAGATATTTCTGGTTTCATCCAGTCATCCGGAAAAACTGGTGTGGAATTCGTATGTAATGAATGGAGAAAATCACTGTAAAGTGAATTTGGAGAAAAGCAATGTCTTTACGTTGGCAAGTGCATAAAATATCATCTATACAAACAGAAATATCATGTTTGTTTGCCGCCTTTCCTCAAGCTTTCTCATTAGAAAATAAGAATGTGTAGAGCTGGTGTCTCCTTGTCGAACCAATTAGTGTTTCTAAGGTACAAAATTAAATCTTCCCTGAAAAAAATATTCACAACAAAAAGTCCATCGATTATATCCAGAAAACACAAATACAGAGGCTGTAGCAATATCTGGGATTGAGTCAGCCAAAACAAAACCGGATATTTCTGGTTTCATCCAGGCATATCTGGACAAAGTGGTGTGGAATTCATAAGCAATGGACCGAGGAAATCATAGTAAAAATGGTTTTGGAGAAAAGCAAAGTCTTCGTTAGGCAAGTGCTTAAAATGTCATCTATCCAAACAGAAATATCATGATTGTCTCCCGCAGTTCCTCTAGATTTCTCCCTAGAAAATACGAATGTGTAGAGCTGGTGTCTCCATGTGGAACCAATTAGTGTTTCTATGGTGCAAAATTAAATGTTCCCTGATTAAAATATTCAAAACATAAAGCACGTCGATAATATCCAGAAATCACAAACACAGAGGCTTTCACAATATCTGGGGTTGAGTTAGCCAAAACACAACCGGATATTTCTGGATTCATCCAGTCATTTCTGGACAAAATGGTGTGGAATTCATATGCAATGGACGGAGAAAATCACAGTAAAATGCTTTTGTAGAAAAGCAATGTCTTTTCGTTGGAAAGTGCATAAAATATCATCTATACAAACAGAAATATAATGTTTGTTTGCGGCAGTTCCTCTAGCTTTCTCCCTAGAAAATAGGAATGTGTAGAGCTGGTGTCTCCATGTGGAACCAATTAGTGTTGCTACGGTACAAAATTAAATGTTCCCTGAAAAAAACATTCACAACAAAAAGTCCATCGATAATATCCAGAAAACACAAATACAGATTCTGTAGTAATATCTGGGATTAAGTTAGCCAAAACACAACCAGATATTTCTGGTTTCATCCAGGCATATCTGGACAAAGTGGTGTGGATTTCATATGCTTTGGACTGAGAAAATTTCAGTAAAAATCCTTTTGTAGAAAAGCAATGTCTTTTTTTAGGCAAGTCCATAAAATGTCATCCATACAAACAGAAATATCAAGTTTGTTTGCCGCAGTTCCTCTAGCTTTCTCCCTAGAAAATACGAATGTGTAGAGCTGGTGTCTCCATGTGGAACCAATTCGTGTTTCCCAACACAAAATTAAATATTCCCTGATAAAAACATTCAAAACAAAATGTCCATCGACTATATGCAGAAAACACAAACACAGAGGCTGTAGCAATATCTGGGATTCAGTTAGCCAAAACACAACCGGATATTTCTGGTTTCATCCAATCATATCTGGACAAAGTGGTGTGGAATTCGTTTGCAATGGACCGAGGAAATCACAGTAAAAATGGTTTTGGAGTAAAGCAAAGTCTTTTTGTTTGGCAAGTGCTTAAAATGTCATCTATAGAAGCAGAAATATCATGTTTTTTTGCCACAGTTCCTCTAGGTTTCTCCCCAGAAATTACGAATGTGTGGAGCTGGTGTCTCCATGTGGAACCAATTAGTGTTTCTATGGTACAAAATTAAAGGTTGCTTGATAAAATCATTCAAAACAATAAAGTCCATCGATAATATCCAGAAAACAAAAACAAAGCTGCTTTCGCAATGTTGGGATTGAGTTAGCCAAAACACAACCAGATGTTTCTGGTTTCATCCAGTCATATGTGGACAAAGTTGTTTGGAATACGTATGCAATGGACCAAGAAAATCGCAGTAAAAATGGTATTGGAGAATAGCAAAGTCTTTTCATTAGGCAAGTGCTTAAAATGTCATCTATACAAACAGAAATATCATGTTTGTTTGCCGCAGTTCCTCTAGCTTTCTCCCTAGAAAATACGAATGTGTAGAGCTGGTATCTCCATGTGGAACATATTACTGTTTCCCAGCCCCAAAATAAATGTTCCCTGATAAAAAACATTCAAAACCATAAATCCGTTGATAATATCCGGGAAACACAAACACAGAGGCTATAGCAATATCTAGGATTGAGTTAGTCAAAACACAACCGGATATTTCTGGTTTCATCCAGCCATATCCAGACAAAGTGGTGTGGAATTCGTACGCAATGGACCGAGAAAATCACAGTACAAATAGTTTTGTAGAAAAGCAATGTCTTTTCATTGGCAAGTGCATAAAATATCATCTATACAAATAGAAATATAATGTTTGTTTGCCGCATTTCCTCTGCTTTCTCCCTACAAAATAGGAATGTGTAGAGCTGGTGTCTCCTTGTGGCACCAATTAGTGTTTCCAGGGTACAAAATTAAATGTTCCCTGGTAAAAACATTCAAAACAAAAAGTCTATCGATAATATCCAGAAAACACAAACACAGAGGCTTTCACAAAATCTGGGATTGAGTTAGCAAAAACACAACCGGATATTTCTGGTTTCATCCAGTCATATCTGGACAAAGTGGTGTGGATTTCATATGCCTTGGACTGAGAAAATTTCAGTACAATTGGTTTTGTAGAAAAGCAAAGTCTTTTTGTTAGGCAAGTGCATAAAATGTCATCGATACAAACAGAAATATCATGTTTGTTTGCCACAGAACCTCTAGTTTTCTACCTAGAAAATACGAAAGTGTGGAGCTGGTGTCTCAATGTGAAGCCAATTAGTGTTTCTACGGTACAAAATTAAATGTTCCCTGATAAAAACATTCAAAATAATAAAGTCCATTGATAATAACTAGAAAACACATAAAAGGAGGCTGTAGCAATATCTGGGATTGACATAGACAAAACACAACCGGATATTTCTGGTTTCATCCAGTCAAATCTGGACAAAGTGTGGTGGAATTCGTATGCAATGGACTGAGAAAATCACAGTAAAAATGGTTTTAGAGAAAAGCAAAGTCTTTTCGTTAAGCAAGTGCATAAAATGTCATCTATACAAACAGAAATATCATGTTTGCCACAATTCCTCTAGCTTTCTCCCTAGAAAATACGAATGAGTACACCGGTGTCTCCATGTGGAACCAATTAGTGTTTCCCAACACAAAATTAAATGTTCCCTGATAAAAACATTCAAAACAATAAAGCACGTCGATAGTCTCCAAAAAACACAAACACAGAGGCTGTATCAATATCTGGGATATAGCAAGCCACAACACAACCAGATATTTTTTGTTTCATCCAGTCATATCCGAACAAAATTGTGTGGAATTCGTATGTAATGGACCGAGAAAATCACAGTAAAAATGGTTTTGGAGAAAAGCAAAGTCTTTTCACTAGGCAAGTGCACAAAATGTGGAACCAATTATTGTTTCCAAGCACAAAATTAAATGTTCCCAGATAAAAACAATCAAAACAATAAAGCCCGTCAACAATATCCAGAAAAGACAAACACAGTAGTTGTACCAATATCTGGGATTCAGTTAGCCAAAACACAACCGGATATTTCTGGTTTCATCTAGTCATATCCGGACAAAATGGTGTTGAGTTCATATGATTGTATCGAATAAATCACAGTAAAAATGGTTTTGGAGAAAAGCAAAGTCTTTCTTTAGGCAAGTGCATAAAATGTCATCTATACAAACAGAAATATGATGTTTGTTTGCTGCAGTTATACTAGCTTTCTCCCTAGAACATACGAATGTGTAGAGCTGGTGTATCCATGTGGAACAAATTAGTGTTTCTACGGTACAAAATTAAATGATCCCTGATAAAATCATTCAAAACAATAAAGCGCGTCGATAATATCCAGAAAACACAAACACAGAGGCTGTACCAATATCTGGGATTGAGTTAGCCAAAAACAACCCGATATTTCTGGTTTCATCCAGTCATATCCGGAAAAGTGGTGTGGAATTCCTATGCAATGGACCGAGAAAATCACAGTAAAAATGGTTTTGGAGAAAAGCAAAGTCTTTTCGTTATGGAAGTGCACAAAATGTCATCTATACACACAGAAATATCATCTTTGTTTGCCTCAGTTCCTCTAGATTTCTCCTTGGAATATACGACTGTGTAGAACCGGTGTCTCCATGTGGAACTAATTTGTGTTTCTACGACAAAAAATTAAATGTTCCCTGATAAAAAACATTCAAAAAAATAAAGTCCATTGATAATATCCAGAAAACACAAATATAGAGGCTGTAGCAAATTCTGGGATTGAGTTAGCCAAAACACAACCATATATTTCTGGTTTCATCCAGTCATATCCAAAAAAATTGGGGTAGAATTCGTATGCAATGGACCGAGGAAATCACAATAAATGTGGTTGTGGGGAAAAGCAAAGTCTTTCCTTCGGCCAGTGCATAAAATGTCAACTATACAAACAGAAATATCATGTTTGTTTGCCGCAGTTCCTCTAGCTTTCTCCCTAGAAAATACGTATGTGTAGAGCTGGTGTCTCATGTGGAACCAATTAGTGTTTCTACGGTACAAAATTAAATGTTCCCAGATAAAAACATTCAATAAAATAAAGTCTGTCGATAATATTCAGAAAACACAAATACAGAGGCTGTAGCAATATCTGGGATTGAGTTAGCCAAAACACAACCGGAGATTTCTGGTTTCATCCAGTCATATCTGGAAAAATTGGGGTGCAGTTCGTATGCAATGGATCAAGAAAATCACAGTAAAAATGGTTTTGGAGAAAAGCAAAGTCTTTCCATTAGGAAAGTGCATAAAATGTCATCGATACAAACAGAAATATCATGTTTCTTTGCCGCAGTTCCTCTAGATTTCTCCGTAGAATATACGAATATGTAGAGCTGGTGTCTCCATGTGGAACCAATTAGTGTATCTAAGCTCAAAATAAAATGTTCCCCGATAAAAAACATTCAAAACAATAAAGTTCTTGGATAATATCCAGAAAACACAAACACAGAGGTTGTAGCAGTATCTGCGATTGAGTTAGAAAAAAAAAAAAGGGATATTTCCGGATTCATCCAGTCATACCTGGACAAACTGGTATGGAATTCGTATACAATGGACCGTGAAATCACAGTAAAAATGGTTTTGGAGAAAACCAAAGTCTTTTCGTTAGGCAAGTGCATAAAATGTTCTCTATACAAACAGAAATATCATTTTTGTTTGCCGCAGTTCCTCTAGCTTTCTCCGTAGAATATACGAATATGTAGAGCTGGTGTCTCCATGTGGAACCAATTAGTGTATCTAAGCTCAAAATAAAATGTTCCCCAATAAAAAACATTCAAAACAATAAAGTTCTTGGATAATATCCAGAAAACACAAACACAGAGGTTGTAGCAATATCTGCGATTGAGTTAGACAAAAAAAAAACGGGATATTTCCGGATTCATCTAGTCATACCTGGACAAACTGGTATGGAATTCGTATACAATGGACCGTGAAATCACAGTACAAATGGTTTTGGAGTAAACCAAAGTCTTTTCGTTTGGCAAGTGCATAAAATGTCATCTATACAAACAGAATTATCATTTTTGTTTGCCGCAGTTCCTCTAGCTTTCTCCTAGAAAATACGAATGTGTAGAGCTGGTGTCTGCATGTGGAACCAATTAGTGTTTCCAAGCACAAAATTAAATGTTCCCTGGTAAAAAAAAAAAATTGAAAAAAATACAGTCCATGGATAATATCAGGAATACACAAACACAGAGGCTGTAGGAATATCTGGGATTGAGTGAGCCAAAACAAAACCGGATATTTCTGGTTTCATTGAGTCATATCCTGACAAAGTCGTGTGGAATTCGTATTCAATGGACTGAGTAAATTAGAGTAAAAACGGTTTTGGAGAAAAGCAAAGTTTTTTCATTAGGCAAGTGCATAAAATGTCATTGATACAAACAGAAATATCATGTTTGTTTGACGCAGTTCGTATAGTATTCTCCCTAGAAAATACGAATATATAGAGCTTGTGTCTCCATGCGGAACCAATTACTGTATCCAAGTTCAAAATTAAATGTTCCCAATAAGAAATATTCAAAACAATAAAGTCCATCGATGATATCAGGAATACGCAAACACAGAGGCTGTGGCAATATCTGGGATTGAGTTAGCCAAAATGAAATCGGATATTTCCGGTTTCATCCAGTCATATCCCGTAAAATGGTGTGGAAATCGTATGCAATGGACTGAGAAAATCACAGTAAAAATGGTTTTGGAGAAAAACAAAGTCTTTTTGTTAGGATAGTGCATAAAACGTCATCTATACAAACAGAAATGTCATGTTTGTTTGCCACTGTTCCTCTAGCTTTCTCCCTAGGAAATACGAATGTTAGAGCTGATGTTCCCATGATGAACCAATTAGTGCTTCAATGGTACAAAATTAAATGTTCCCTGATCAAAAACATTCAAAACAATAAACTCCATTAATAATATCCAGAAACATAAACCCAGAGGCTGTAGCAATAGTTCGGATTTAGTTAGCAAAACACAACCGGATATGTCTGGTTTCATCCAGTCATATCCAGACAAAGTGGTGTTGAATTCAGATGCAATGGACCACAAAAATCAAAGTAAACATTGTTTTTGAGAAAAGCAAAGTCTTTTTGTTAGGCAAGTGCATAAAATGTCATCAAAACTAACAGAAATATCATGTTTCTTTGCCTCAGTTCCTCTATCTATCTCCCTAGAAAATACAAATATTTAGAGGTGGTGTCTCCATGTGCAACCAATTAGTGTATCTAAGCTCAGAATTAAATGTTCCCTGATAAAAAACATTCAAAACAATAAAGTCCTTGGATAATATCAGGAATACACAAACACAGAGGCTGTAGCAATATCTGGGATTGAGTGAGCCAAAACAAAACCGGATATTTCCAGTTTCATCCAGTAATATCCGGACTAACTGGGGTAGAACTCGTATGCAATGGACCAAGGATATCACAGTACAAATTGTTTTTGAGTAAAGCAAAGCCTTTTCATTAGGCAAGTGCATAAAATATCATCGATGCTAAACAGAAATATCATGTTTGTTTGCCGCAGTTCCTCTGGCTTTCTCCCTAGAAAATACGAATGTGTAGACTGGTGCTCCCATGATTAACCAATTAGTGTTTCAACGGTACAAAATTAAAGGTTCCCTGATAAAAACATTCAAAACAATAAACTCCATCGATAATATCCAGAAAACACAAACACAGAGGAATTCACAATATCTGGGATTGATAGCCAATACACAACCGGATATTTCTGGTTCCTTCCAGTCATATCCGGACAAAGTGGTGTGGAATTCGTATGCAATGTACCGAGGAAATCACAGTAAAAATGGTTTTGGAGAAAAGCAAAGTCTTTTCATTAGGCAAGTGCATAAAATGTCATCGATAGAAACAGAAATATCATGTTTGTTTCTCGCAGATCCTCTAGCTTTCTCCCTAGAAAATATGAATGTGTAGATCTGGTGTCTGTATGTGGAACCAATTAGTGTTTCCAAGCACAAAATTAAATGTTCCCCGATAAAAAACATTCAAAACAATAAAACATGTCGATAATATCCAGAAAACACAAACACAGAGGCTTTCACAATATTTCAGATTGAGTTAGCCAAAACACAACCGGATAGTTCTGGTTTCATCCAGTCATATCCAGAAAAACTGGTGGGGAATTCGTATGCAAGGGACCGAGAATATCACAGTAAAAATGGTTTTGGAGAAAAGCAGTCTTTTCGTTAGGCAAGTGCATAAAATGTCATCTATACAAACAGAAATATCATGTTTGTTTGCTGCAGTTCCTCTAGCATTCTTCCCAGAAAATAGGAATGTGTAGAGCTGGTGATCCCATGATGAACCAATTAGTGTTTCAACGGTACAAAATGAAATATTCCCTGATAAAAAAATTCAAAACAATAAAGTCCATTGATAATATCCAGAAAACACAATCACAAAGGCTTTCACAATATTTCGGATTGATAGCCAATACACAACCGGATATTTCTGGTTTCATCCAGTCATATCCGGACAAAGGGGTGTGGAATTCATATAAAATGGATGGAGAAAATCACAGTAAAAATGGTTTTGGAGAAAAGCAATGTCTTTTCCTTGGCAAGTGCATAAAATATCATCTATAAAAAACAGAAATATAATGCTTGTTTGCCGCATTTCCTCTAGCTTTCTACCTAAAAAATATGAATGTGTAGAGCTGGTTTCTCCTTGTGGAGCGAATTAGTGATTCCCAGCACAAAATTAAATATTGCCTGATAAGAACATTCAAAACAATAAAGTCCGTCGATAATATCCAGAAAACACAAACACAGAGGCTTTCACAATATCTAGGATTGAGTTAGCCAAAACACAACCGGATATTTCTGGTTTCATCCAGTCATATCCGGACAAAATAGTGTGGAGTTCATATGCCTTGGACCGAGAAAATCACAGTAAAATGCCTTTTGAGAAAAGCAAAGTATTTTCTTTAGGCAAGTGCAAAAAAATGTCATCTATACAAACAGAAATATCAAGATTGTTTGCCTCAGTTCCTCTAGATTTCACCCTAGAAAATATGAATGTGTAGAGCTGGTGTCTCCATGTGGAACCAATTAGTGTTTCTACGGTACAAAATTAAATGTTCCCTGATATAAATCCTCAAAACAATAAATTCCGTTCATAATATGCAGAAAAAACAAACACAGAGTGTTTTACAATATCTGGGATTGAGTTAGCCAAAACACAACCGGATATTTCTGGTTTCATCCAGTCATATCGGGACAAAGTGGTGTGGAATTTGTATGCAATGGACAGAGAAAATCAGAGTAAAAATGGTTTTTGAGAAAAGCAAAGTCTTTTCTTTAGGCAAGTGCAAAAACTATCATCTATGCAAACAGAAATATCATGTTTGTTTGCCGCAGTTATTCTAGATTTCTCCCTAGAAAATACGAACATGTAGAGCTGGTGTCTCCATGTAGAACCAATTAGTGTTTCTACGGTACAAAATTAAATGTTCCCTGATATAAACCCTCAAAACAATAAAGTCCGTTCATAATATGCAGAAAAAACAAACACAGAGTGTTTAACAATATCTGGGATTGAGTTAGCCAAAACACAACCGGATATTTCTGGTTTCATCCAGTCATATCTTGACAACGGGTGTGGAATTCGTATAAAATGGACTGAGAAAATCACAGTAAAAATGCTTTTGTAGAAAAGCAATGTATTTCCGTTGGAAATTGCATAAAATATCATCTATACAAACAGAAATATAATGTTTGTGTGCCGCAGTTCCTCTAGCTTTCTCCCTAGAAAATACGAATGTGTAGAGCTGGTGTCTCCATGTGGAACTAATTAGTGTTTCTACGGTACAAAATTAAATGTTCCCTGAAAAAAACATTCAAAACAAAAAGTCCATCGATTATATCCAGAAAACACAAATACAGAGGCTGTAACAAAATATGGGATTGAGTTAGCCAAAACACAACCGGATATTTCTGGTTTCATCCAGTCATATCTGGACAAAGTGGTGTGGAATTCATATGCAATGGACCGAGGAAATCACAGTAAAAATGGTTTTGGAAAAAAGCAGTCTTTTCTTTGGCAAGTGCATAAAATGTCATCTATACAAACAGAAATATCATGTTTGTTTGCCGCAGTTATTCTAGATTTCTCCCTAGAAAATTCGAATATGTACACTGGTGTCTCCATGTTGAACCAATTAGTGTTTCTACGGTACAAAATTAAATGTTCCCTGATAAAAACCCTCAAAACAATACAGTCCTTTCATAATATGCAGAAAAAACTAACACAGAGGGTTTCACAATATTTTGGATTGAGTTTGCCAAAACACAACCAGATATTTCCGGTTTCATCCAGTCATATCTGGACAAAGTGGTGTGGAATTCGTATGCAATGGACCAAGAAAATCACAAAAAAATGGTTGTGGAGAAACGCAAAGTCTTTTCGTTAGGTAAGTGCATAAAATGTCATCTATACAAACAGAAATATCATGTTTGTTTGCCGCAGTTCCTCTAGCTTCCTCCCTAGAAAATAAGAATGTGTACACTGGTGTCTCCATGTGGTTCCAATTAGTGTTTCCCAACACAAAATTAAATATTCCCTGATAAAAGCATTCAAAACAATAAAACATGCCGATAATATCCAAAAAACACAAACACAGAGGCTGTAGCAATATCTGGGATATAGCAAACCAAAACACAACCGGATATTTCTGGTATCATCCAGTCATATCCGGATGAAATGGGGTGTAATTCCTATGCAATGGACTGAGAAAATCACAGTAAAAATGGTTTTGGAGAAAAGCAAAGTCTTTTCGTTAGGCAAGTGCATAAAATGTCAGCGATACAAACAGAAATATCATGTTTGTTTCTCGCAGATCCTCTAGCTTTCTCCCTAGAAAATATGAATGTGTAGATCTGGTGTCTGTATGTGGAACCAATTAGTGTTTCCAAGCACAAAATTAAATGTTCCCCGATAAAAAACATTCAAAACAATAAATCTGTTGATAATATCCAGAAAACACAAACACAGAGGCTTTCACAATATTTCAGATTGAGTTAGCCAAAACACAACCGGATAGTTCTGGTTTCATCCAGTCATATCTGGACAAAGTGGTGTGGAATTCATATGCAATGGACCGAGGAAATCACAGTAAAAATGGTTTTGGAAAAAAGCAGTCTTTTCTTTGGCAAGTGCATAAAATGTCATCTATACAAACAGAAATATCATGTTTGTTTGCCGCAGTTATTCTAGATTTCTCCCTAGAAAATTCGAATATGTACACTGGTGTCTCCATGTGGAACCAATTAGTGTTTCTACGGTACAAAATTAAATGTTCCCTGATAAAAACCCTCAAAACAATACAGTCCTTTCATAATATGCAGAAAAAACTAACACAGAGGGTTTCACAATATTTTGGATTGAGTTTGCCAAAACACAACCAGATATTTCCGGTTTCATCCAGTCATATCTGGACAAAGTGGTGTGGAATTCGTATGCAATGGACCAAGAAAATCACAAAAAAAATGGTTGTGGAGAAACGCAAAGTCTTTTCGTTAGGTAAGTGCATAAAATGTCATCTATACAAACAGAAATATCATGTTTGTTTGCCGCAGTTCCTCTAGCTTCCTCCCTAGAAAATAAGAATGTGTACACTGGTGTCTCCATGTGGTTCCAATTAGTGTTTCCCAACACAAAATTAAATATTCCCTGATAAAAGCTTTCAAAACAATAAAACATGTCGATAATATCCAAAAACACAAACACAGAGGCTGTAGCAATATCTGGGATATAGCAAACCAAAACACAACCGGATATTTCTGGTATCATCCAGTCATATCCGGATGAAATGGGGTGTAATTCCTATGCAATGGACTGAGAAAATCACAGTAAAAATGGTTTTGGAGAAAAGCAAAGTCTTTTCGTTAGGCAAGTGCATAAAATGTCAGCGATACAAACAGAAATATCATGTTTGTTTCTCGCAGATCCTCTAGCTTTCTCCCTAGAAAATATGAATGTGTAGATCTGGTGTCTGTATGTGGAACCAATTAGTGTTTCCAAGCACAAAATTAAATGTTCCCGGATAAAAAACATTCAAAACAATAAATCTGTTGATAATATCCAGAAAACACAAACACAGAGGCTTTCACAATATTTCAGATTGAGTTAGCCAAAACACAACCGGATAGTTCTGGTTTCATCCAGTCATATCTGGACAAAGTGGTGTGGAATTCATATGCAATGGACCGAGGAAATCACAGTAAAAATGGTTTTGGAAAAAAGCAGTCTTTTCTTTGGCAAGTGCATAAAATGTCATCTATACAAACAGAAATATCATGTTTGTTTGCTGCAGTTCCTCTAGCATTCTTCCCAGAAAATAGGAATGTGTAGACAGGTGTCTCCATGCAGAAGCAATTTGTGTTTCTATGGTACAAAATTAAATGCTCCCTGATAAAAGCATTCAAAACAATAAACTCCATCCATAATATCCAGAAAACACAAACACAGAGGCCTTCACAATATCTGGGATTGAGTTAGCCAAAAAAAAACCGGATATTTCTTGTTTCATCCAGTCATATCCAGACAAAATGGTGTGGAGTTCATATGCCTTGGACCGAGAAAATCACAGTAAAATGCCTTTTGAGAAAAGCAAAGACTTTTCTTTAGGCAAGTGCAAAAAATGTCATCTATAGAAACAGAAATATCATGTTTGTTTGCCGCAGTTATTCTAGCTTTCTCCCTAGAAAATATGAATGTGTAGAGCTGGTGTCTGCATGTGGAACCAATTAGTGTTCCCACGGTACAAAATAAATTGTTCCCTGATAAAATCATTCAAAACAATAATGCAAGTCGATAATATCCAGAAAACACAAACACAGAGGCCTTCACAATATCTGGGATTGAGTTAGCCAAAACACAACCGGGTATTTCTGGTGTCCTCCAGTCATATCCGGACAAAGTGGTGTGGAATTCGTATGCAATGTACCGAGGAAATCACAGTAAAAATGGTTTTGGAGAAAAACAAAGTCTTTTCATTAGGCAAGTGCATAAAATGTCATCGATAGAAACAGAAATATCATGCTTGTTTGCCGCATTTCCTCTAGCTTTCTCCCTAGAAAATATGAATGTGTAGAGCTGGTGTCTGCATGTGGAACCAATTAGTGTTTCCAAGCACAAAATTAAATGTTCCCCGATAAAAAACATTCAAAACAATAAATCTGTTGATAATATCCAGAAAACACAAACACAGAGGCTTTCACAATATTTCAGATTGAGTTAGCCAAAACACAACCGGATAGTTCTGGTTTCATCCAGTCATATCCAGAAAAACTGGTGGGGAATTCGTATGCAAGGGACCGAGAATATCACAGTAAAAATGGTTTTGGAGAAAAGCAGTCTTTTCGTTAGGCAAGTGCATAAAATGTCATCTATACAAACAGAAATATCATGTTTGTTTGCTGCAGTTCCTCTAGCATTCTTCCCAGAAAATAGGAATGTGTAGAGCTGGTGATCCCATGATGAACCAATTAGTGTTTCAACGGTACAAAATGAAATATTCCCTGATAAAAAAATTCAAAACAATAAAGTCCATTGATAATATCCAGAAAACACAATCACAAAGGCTTTCACAATATTTCGGATTGATAGCCAATACACAAATGGATATTTCTGGTTTCATCCAGTCATATCCGGACAAAGTGGTGTGGAATTCATATGTAATGGACCGAGAAAATCACAGTACAAAAGATTTTGGAGAAAAGCAAGTCTTTTCTTTAGGAAAGTGCACAAAATTTCATCTATACACACAGAAATATCATCTTTGTTTGCCTCAGTTCCTCTAGATTTCTCCTTGGAATATACAACTGTCTAGAACTGGTGTCTCCATGTGGAACTAATTTGTGTTTCTACGACAAAAAATTAAATGATCGCTGATAAAAAACATTCAAAACAATAAAGTCCATTGATAATATCCAGAAAACACAAATACAGAGGCTCAAGCAAATTCTGGGATTGAGTTAGCCAAAACACAACCGGATATTTCTGGTTTCATCCAGTCATATCCGGACAAAGGGGTGTGGAATTCATATAAAATGGATGGAGAAAATCACAGTAAAAATGGTTTTGGAGAAAAGCAATGTCTTTTCCTTGGCAAGTGCATAAAATATCATCTATAAAAAACAGAAATATAATGCTTGTTTGCCGCATTTCCTCTAGCTTTCTACCTAGAAAATATGAATGTGTAGAGCTGGTTTCTCCTTGTGGAACGAATTAGTGATTCCCAGCACAAAATTAAATATTGCCTGATAAGAACATTCAAAACAATAAAGTCCGTCGATAATATCCAGAAAACACAAACACAGAGGCTTTCACAATATCTAGGATTGAGTTAGCCAAAACACAACCGGATATTTCTGGTTTCATCCAGTCATAACCGGACAAAATAGTGTGGAGTTCATATGCCTTGGACCGAGAAAATCACAGTAAAATGCCTTTTGAGAAAAGCAGTCTTTTCTTTAGGCAAGTGCAAAAAAATGTCATCTATACAAACAGAAATATCAAGATTGTTTGCCTCAGTTCCTCTAGATTTCTCCCTAGAAAATATGAATGTGTAGAGCTGGTGTCTCCATGTAGAACCAATTAGTGTTTTCCAGCACAAAATTAAATGTTCCCTGATTAAAATATTCAAAACAATAAAGTCCATTGATAATATCCTGAAAACACAAACACAGAGGCTGTAGCAATATATGAGATTCATTAGCCGAAACACAACTGGATATTCTGGTGTCATCCAGTCATATCTGGAAAAAGTGGTGTGGAATTCATATGCAATGGACTGAGAAAATCACAGTAAAAATCGTTGTGGAGAAAAGCAAAGTCTTTTCGTTAGGCAAGTGCATAAAATTTCATCTATACAAACAGAAATATCATGTTTGTTTGCCGTAGTTCCTCTAGCTTCCTCCCTAGAAAATAAGAATGTGTACACTGGTGTCTCCATGTGGTACCAATTAGTGTTTCCCAGCACAAAATTAAATATTCCCTGATAAAAGCATTCAAAACAATAAAACATGTCGATAATATCCAAAAAACACAAACACAGAGGCTGTAGCAATATCTGGGATATAGCAAACCAAAACACAACCGGATATTTCTGGTAGCATCCAGTGATATCCGGACGAAATGGGGTGGAATTCTTATGCAATAGACTGAGAAAATCACAGTAAAAATGGTTTTGGAGAAAAGCAAAGTCTTTTCGTTAGGCAAGTGCTTAAAATGTCATCTATACAAACAGAAATATAATGTTTGTTTGCCACAGTTCCTCTAGCTTTGCCACAGTTCCTCACCAGTGTAGAGCTGGTGTCTGCATGTGGAACCAATTAGTGTTTCCAAGCACAAAATTAAATGTTCCCCGATAAAAATATTCAAAATAATAAGGCTGTCGATAATATCCAGAAAACACAAACACAAAGGCTTTCACAATATCTGGGATTGAGTTAGCCAAAACACAACCGGATTTTTCTGGTTTCATCCAGTCATATCCGGACAAAGGGGTGTGGAATTCATATAAAATGGATGGAGAAAATCACAGTAAAAATGGTTTTGGAGAAAAGCAATGTCTTTTCCTTGGCAAGTGCATAAAATATCATCTTTAAAAAACAGAAATATAATGCTTGTTTGCCGCATTTCCTCTAGCTTTCTACCTAGAAAATATGAATGTGTAGAGCTGGTTTCTCCTTGTGGAACGAATTAGTGATTCCCAGCACAAAATTAAATATTGCCTGATAAGAACATTCAAAACAATAAAGTCCGTCGATAATATCCAGAAAACACAAACACAGAGGCTTTCACAATATCTAGGATTGAGTTAGCCAAAACACAACCGGATATTTCTGGTTTCATCCAGTCATATCCGGACAAAATAGTGTGGAGTTCATATGCCTTGGACCGAGAAAATCACAGTAAAATGCCTTTTGAGAAAAGCAAAGTATTTTCTTTAGGCAAGTGCAAAAAAATGTCATCTATACAAACAGAAATATCAAGATTGTTTGCCTCAGTTCCTCTAGATTTCACCCTAGAAAATATGAATGTGTAGAGCTGGTGTCTCCATGTGGAACCAATTAGTGTTTCTACGGTACAAAATTAAATGTTCCCTGATATAAATCCTCAAAACAATAAATTCCGTTCATAATATGCAGAAAAAACAAACACAGAGTGTTTTACAATATCTGGGATTGAGTTAGCCAAAACACAACCGGATATTTCTGGTTTCATCCAGTCATATCGGGACAAAGTGGTGTGGAATTTGTATGCAATGGACAGAGAAAATCAGAGTAAAAATGGTTTTTGAGAAAAGCAAAGTCTTTTCTTTAGGCAAGTGCAAAAACTATCATCTATGCAAACAGAAATATCATGTTTGTTTGCCGCAGTTATTCTAGATTTCTCCCTAGAAAATACGAACATGTAGAGCTGGTGTCTCCATGTGGAACCAATTAGTGTTTCTACGGTACAAAATTAAATGTTCCCTGATATAAACCCTCAAAACAATAAAGTCCGTTCATAATATGCAGAAAAAACAAACACAGAGTGTTTAACAATATCTGGGATTGAGTTAGCCAAAACACAACCGGATATTTCTGGTTTCATCCAGTCATATCTTGACAACGGGTGTGGAATTCGTATAAAATGGACTGAGAAAATCACAGTAAAAATGCTTTTGTAGAAAAGCAATGTATTTCCGTTGGAAATTGCATAAAATATCATCTATACAAACAGAAATATAATGTTTGTGTGCCGCAGTTCCTCTAGCTTTCTCCCTAGAAAATACGAATGTGTAGAGCTGGTGTCTCCATGTGGAACTAATTAGTGTTTCTACGGTACAAAATTAAATGTTCCCTGAAAAAAACATTCAAAACAAAAAGTCCATCGATTATATCCAGAAAACACAAATACAGAGGCTGTAACAAAATATGGGATTGAGTTAGCCAAAACACAACCGGATATTTCTGGTTTCATCCAGTCATATCTGGACAAAGTGGTGTGGAATTCATATGCAATGGACCGAGGAAATCACAGTAAAAATGGTTTTGGAAAAAAGCAGTCTTTTCTTTGGCAAGTGAATAAAATGTCATCTATACAAACAGAAATATCATGTTTGTTTGCCGCAGTTATTCTAGATTTCTCCCTAGAAAATTCGAATATGTACACTGGTGTCTCCATGTTGAACCAATTAGTGTTTCTACGGTACAAAATTAAATGTTCCCTGATAAAAACCCTCAAAACAATACAGTCCTTTCATAATATGCAGAAAAAACTAACACAGAGGGTTTCACAATATTTTGGATTGAGTTTGCCAAAACACAACCAGATATTTCCGGTTTCATCCAGTCATATCTGGACAAAGTGGTGTGGAATTCGTATGCAATGGACCAAGAAAATCACAAAAAAATGGTTGTGGAGAAACGCAAAGTCTTTTCGTTAGGTAAGTGCATAAAATGTCATCTATACAAACAGAAATATCATGTTTGTTTGCCGCAGTTCCTCTAGCTTCCTCCCTAGAAAATAAGAATGTGTACACTGGTGTCTCCATGTGGTTCCAATTAGTGTTTCCCAACACAAAATTAAATATTCCCTGATAAAAGCATTCAAAACAATAAAACATGCCGATAATATCCAAAAAACACAAACACAGAGGCTGTAGCAATATCTGGGATATAGCAAACCAAAACACAACCGGATATTTCTGGTATCATCCAGTCATATCCGGATGAAATGGGGTGTAATTCCTATGCAATGGACTGAGAAAATCACAGTAAAAATGGTTTTGGAGAAAAGCAAAGTCTTTTCGTTAGGCAAGTGCATAAAATGTCAGCGATACAAACAGAAATATCATGTTTGTTTCTCGCAGATCCTCTAGCTTTCTCCCTAGAAAATATGAATGTGTAGATCTGGTGTCTGTATGTGGAACCAATTAGTGTTTCCAAGCACAAAATTAAATGTTCCCCGATAAAAAACATTCAAAACAATAAATCTGTTGATAATATCCAGAAAACACAAACACAGAGGCTTTCACAATATTTCAGATTGAGTTAGCCAAAACACAACCGGATAGTTCTGGTTTCATCCAGTCATATCTGGACAAAGTGGTGTGGAATTCATATGCAATGGACCGAGGAAATCACAGTAAAAATGGTTTTGGAAAAAAGCAGTCTTTTCTTTGGCAAGTGCATAAAATGTCATCTATACAAACAGAAATATCATGTTTGTTTGCCGCAGTTATTCTAGATTTCTCCCTAGAAAATTCGAATATGTACACTGGTGTCTCCATGTGGAACCAATTAGTGTTTCTACGGTACAAAATTAAATGTTCCCTGATAAAAACCCTCAAAACAATACAGTCCTTTCATAATATGCAGAAAAAACTAACACAGAGGGTTTCACAATATTTTGGATTGAGTTTGCCAAAACACAACCAGATATTTCCGGTTTCATCCAGTCATATCTGGACAAAGTGGTGTGGAATTCGTATGCAATGGACCAAGAAAATCACAAAAAAATGGTTGTGGAGAAACGCAAAGTCTTTTCGTTAGGTAAGTGCATAAAATGTCATCTATACAAACAGAAATATCATGTTTGTTTGCCGCAGTTCCTCTAGCTTCCTCCCTAGAAAATAAGAATGTGTACACTGGTGTCTCCATGTGGTTCCAATTAGTGTTTCCCAACACAAAATTAAATATTCCCTGATAAAAGCTTTCAAAACAATAAAACATGTCGATAATATCCAAAAACACAAACACAGAGGCTGTAGCAATATCTGGGATATAGCAAACCAAAACACAACCGGATATTTCTGGTATCATCCAGTCATATCCGGATGAAATGGGGTGTAATTCCTATGCAATGGACTGAGAAAATCACAGTAAAAATGGTTTTGGAGAAAAGCAAAGTCTTTTCGTTAGGCAAGTGCATAAAATGTCAGCGATACAAACAGAAATATCATGTTTGTTTCTCGCAGATCCTCTAGCTTTCTCCCTAGAAAATATGAATGTGTAGATCTGGTGTCTGTATGTGGAACCAATTAGTGTTTCCAAGCACAAAATTAAATGTTCCCGGATAAAAAACATTCAAAACAATAAATCTGTTGATAATATCCAGAAAACACAAACACAGAGGCTTTCACAATATTTCAGATTGAGTTAGCCAAAACACAACCGGATAGTTCTGGTTTCATCCAGTCATATCTGGACAAAGTGGTGTGGAATTCATATGCAATGGACCGAGGAAATCACAGTAAAAATGGTTTTGGAAAAAAGCAGTCTTTTCTTTGGCAAGTGCATAAAATGTCATCTATACAAACAGAAATATCATGTTTGTTTGCTGCAGTTCCTCTAGCATTCTTCCCAGAAAATAGGAATGTGTAGACAGGTGTCTCCATGCAGAAGCAATTTGTGTTTCTATGGTACAAAATTAAATGCTCCCTGATAAAAGCATTCAAAACAATAAACTCCATCCATAATATCCAGAAAACACAAACACAGAGGCCTTCACAATATCTGGGATTGAGTTAGCCAAAAAAAAACCGGATATTTCTTGTTTCATCCAGTCATATCCAGACAAAATGGTGTGGAGTTCATATGCCTTGGACCGAGAAAATCACAGTAAAATGCCTTTTGAGAAAAGCAAAGACTTTTCTTTAGGCAAGTGCAAAAAATGTCATCTATAGAAACAGAAATATCATGTTTGTTTGCCGCAGTTATTCTAGCTTTCTCCCTAGAAAATATGAATGTGTAGAGCTGGTGTCTGCATGTGGAACCAATTAGTGTTCCCACGGTACAAAATAAATTGTTTCCTGATAAAATCATTCAAAACAATAATGCAAGTCGATAATATCCAGAAAACACAAACACAGAGGCCTTCACAATATCTGGGATTGAGTTAGCCAAAACACAACCGGGTATTTCTGGTGTCCTCCAGTCATATCCGGACAAAGTGGTGTGGAATTCGTATGCAATGTACCGAGGAAATCACAGTAAAAATGGTTTTGGAGAAAAGCAAAGTCTTTTCATTAGGCAAGTGCATAAAATGTCATCGATAGAAACAGAAATATCATGCTTGTTTGCCGCATTTCCTCTAGCTTTCTCCCTAGAAAATATGAATGTGTAGAGCTGGTGTCTGCATGTGGAACCAATTAGTGTTTCCAAGCACAAAATTAAATGTTCCCCGATAAAAAACATTCAAAACAATAAATCTGTTGATAATATCCAGAAAACACAAACACAGAGGCTTTCACAATATTTCAGATTGAGTTAGCCAAAACACAACCGGATAGTTCTGGTTTCATGCAGTCATATCCAGAAAAACTGGTGGGGAATTCGTATGCAAGGGACCGAGAATATCACAGTAAAAATGGTTTTGGAGAAAAGCAGTCTTTTCGTTAGGCAAGTGCATAAAATGTCATCTATACAAACAGAAATATCATGTTTGTTTGCTGCAGTTCCTCTAGCATTCTTCCCAGAAAATAGGAATGTGTAGAGCTGGTGATCCCATGATGAACCAATTAGTGTTTCAACGGTACAAAATGAAATATTCCCTGATAAAAAAATTCAAAACAATAAAGTCCATTGATAATATCCAGAAAACACAATCACAAAGGCTTTCACAATATTTCGGATTGATAGCCAATACACAAATGGATATTTCTGGTTTCATCCAGTCATATCCGGACAAAGTGGTGTGGAATTCATATGTAATGGACCGAGAAAATCACAGTACAAAAGATTTTGGAGAAAAGCAAGTCTTTTCTTTAGGAAAGTGCACAAAATTTCATCTATACACACAGAAATATCATCTTTGTTTGCCTCAGTTCCTCTAGATTTCTCCTTGGAATATACAACTGTCTAGAACTGGTGTCTCCATGTGGAACTAATTTGTGTTTCTACGACAAAAAATTAAATGATCGCTGATAAAAAACATTCAAAACAATAAAGTCCATTGATAATATCCAGAAAACACAAATACAGAGGCTCAAGCAAATTCTGGGATTGAGTTAGCCAAAACACAACCGGATATTTCTGGTTTCATCCAGTCATATCCGGACAAAGGGGTGTGGAATTCATATAAAATGGATGGAGAAAATCACAGTAAAAATGGTTTTGGAGAAAAGCAATGTCTTTTCCTTGGCAAGTGCATAAAATATCATCTATAAAAAACAGAAATATAATGCTTGTTTGCCGCATTTCCTCTAGCTTTCTACCTAGAAAATATGAATGTGTAGAGCTGGTTTCTCCTTGTGGAACGAATTAGTGATTCCCAGCACAAAATTAAATATTGCCTGATAAGAACATTCAAAACAATAAAGTCCGTCGATAATATCCAGAAAACACAAACACAGAGGCTTTCACAATATCTAGGATTGAGTTAGCCAAAACACAACCGGATATTTCTGGTTTCATCCAGTCATAACCGGACAAAATAGTGTGGAGTTCATATGCCTTGGACCGAGAAAATCACAGTAAAATGCCTTTTGAGAAAAGCAGTCTTTTCTTTAGGCAAGTGCAAAAAAATGTCATCTATACAAACAGAAATATCAAGATTGTTTGCCTCAGTTCCTCTAGATTTCTCCCTAGAAAATATGAATGTGTAGAGCTGGTGTCTCCATGTAGAACCAATTAGTGTTTTCCAGCACAAAATTAAATGTTCCCTGATTAAAATATTCAAAACAATAAAGTCCATTGATAATATCCTGAAAACACAAACACAGAGGCTGTAGCAATATATGAGATTCATTAGCCGAAACACAACTGGATATTCTGGTGTCATCCAGTCATATCTGGAAAAAGTGGTGTGGAATTCATATGCAATGGACTGAGAAAATCACAGTAAAAATCGTTGTGGAGAAAAGCAAAGTCTTTTCGTTAGGCAAGTGCATAAAATTTCATCTATACAAACAGAAATATCATGTTTGTTTGCCGTAGTTCCTCTAGCTTCCTCCCTAGAAAATAAGAATGTGTACACTGGTGTCTCCATGTGGTACCAATTAGTGTTTCCCAGCACAAAATTAAATATTCCCTGATAAAAGCATTCAAAACAATAAAACATGTCGATAATATCCAAAAAACACAAACACAGAGGCTGTAGCAATATCTGAGATATAGCAAACCAAAACACAACCGGATATTTCTGGTAGCATCTAGTGATATCCGGACGAAATGGGGTGGAATTCTTATGCAATAGACTGAGAAAATCACAGTAAAAATGGTTTTGGAGAAAAGCAAAGTCTTTTCGTTAGGCAAGTGCTTAAAATGTCATCTATACAAACAGAAATATAATGTTTGTTTGCCACAGTTCCTCTAGCTTTGCCACAGTTCCTCACCAGTGTAGAGCTGGTGTCTGCATGTGGAACCAATTAGTGTTTCCAAGCACAAAATTAAATGTTCCCCGATAAAAATATTCAAAATAATAAGGCTGTCGATAATATCCAGAAAACACAAACACAGAGGCTTTCACAATATCTGGGATTGAGTTAGCCAAAACACAACCGGATTTTTCTGGTTTCATCCAGTCATATCCGGACAAAGTGGTGTGGAATTCGTATGCAATGGAAAGAGAAAATCACAGTAAAAATGGTTTTGGAGAAAAGCAAAGTCTTTTCTTTGGCAAGTGCATAAATGTCATCTATACAAACAGAAATATCATGTTTGTTTGCCGCAGTTCCTCTAGATTTCTCCCTAGAAAATAAGAATATGTACACTGGTGTCTCCATGTGGAACCAATTAGTGTTTCTACGGTACAAAATTAAAGGTTCCCTGATAAAAACCCTCAAAACAATACAGTCCTTTCATAATATGCAGAAAAAACCAACACAGAGTGTTTCACAATATTTCGGATTGAGTTAGCCAAAACACAACCGGATATTCTGGTGTCATCCAGTCATATCCGGACAAAGTGGTGTGGAATTCGTATGCAATGGACCGAGAAAATCACAGTAAAAATGGTTTTTGAGAAAAGCATAGTCTTTTCTTTAGGCAAGTGCAAAAAATGTCCTCGATAGAAACAGAAATATCATGTTTGTTT
This sequence comes from Lepus europaeus, assembly GCF_033115175.1. Classification (NCBI taxonomy): domain Eukaryota; kingdom Metazoa; phylum Chordata; class Mammalia; order Lagomorpha; family Leporidae; genus Lepus; species Lepus europaeus. The sequence continues at coordinate 320,705 of NW_026909615.1, read as the reverse complement.
GCCGCAGTTCATCTAGCTTCCTCCCTAGAAAATTCGAATATGTACACTGGTGGCTCCATGTGGAACCAATTAGTGTTTCTACGGTACAAAATTAAATGTTCCCTGATAAAAACCCTCAAAACAATACAGTCCTTTCATAATATGCAGAAAAAACTAACACAGAGGGTTTCACAATATTTTGGATTGAGTTTGCCAAAACACAACCAGATATTTCCGGTTTCATCCAGTCATATCTGGAAAAAGTGGTGTGGAATTCGTATGCAATGGACCAAGAAAATCACAAAAAAATGGTTGTGGAGAAACGCAAAGTCTTTTCGTTAGGTAAGTGCATAAAATGTCATCTATACAAACAGAAATATCATGTTTGTTTGCCGCAGTTCCTCTAGCTTCCTCCCTAGAAAATAAGAATGTGTGCACTGGTGTCTCCATGTGGTTCCAATTAGTGTTTCCCAACACAAAATTAAATATTCCCTGATAAAAGCATTCAAAACAATAAAACATGTCGATAATATCCAAAAAACACAAACACAGAGGCTGTAGCAATATCTGGTATATAGCAAACCAAAACACAACCGGATATTTCTGGTATCATCCAGTCATATCCGGATGAAATGGGGTGTAATTCCTATGCAATGGACTGAGAAAATCACAGTAAAAATGGTTTTGGAGAAAAGCAAAGTCTTTTCGTTAGGCAAGTGCTTAAAATGTCATCTATACAAACAGAAATATAATGTTTGTTTGCCACAGTTCCTCTGGCTTTCTCCCTAGAAAATACGAATGTGTAGACAGGTGTCTCCATGCAGAAGCAATTTGTGTTTCTATGGTACAAAATTAAATGCTCCCTGATAAAAGCATTCAAAACAATAAACTCCATCCATAATATCCAGAAAACACAAACACAGAGGCCTTCACAATATCTGGGATTGAGTTAGCCAAAAAAAAACCGGATATTTCTTGTTTCATCCAGTCATATCCAGACAAAATGGTGTGGAGTTCATATGCCTTGGACCGAGAAAATCACAGTAAAATGCCTTTTGAGAAAAGCAAAGACTTTTCTTTAGGCAAGTGCAAAAAATGTCATCTATAGAAACAGAAATATCATGTTTGTTTGCCGCAGTTATTCTAGCTTTCTCCCTAGAAAATATGAATGTGTAGAGCTGGTGTCTGCATGTGGAACCAATTAGTGTTCCCACGGTACAAAATAAATTGTTCCCTGATAAAATCATTCAAAACAATAATGCAAGTCGATAATATCCAGAAAACACAAACACAGAGGCCTTCACAATATCTGGGATTGAGTTAGCCAAAACACAACCGGGTATTTCTGGTGTCCTCCAGTCATATCCGGACAAAGTGGTGTGGAATTCGTATGCAATGTACCGAGGAAATCACAGTAAAAATGGTTTTGGAGAAAAGCAAAGTCTTTTCATTAGGCAAGTGCATAAAATGTCAGCGATAGAAACAGAAATATCATGCTTGTTTGCCGCATTTCCTCTAGCTTTCTCCCTAGAAAATATGAATGTGTAGAGCTGGTGTCTGCATGTGGAACCAATTAGTGTTTCCAAGCACAAAATTAAATGTTCCCCGATAAAAAACATTCAAAACAATAAATCTGTTGATAATATCCAGAAAACACAAACACAGAGGCTTTCACAATATTTCAGATTGAGTTAGCCAAAACACAACCGGATAGTTCTGGTTTCATGCAGTCATATCCAGAAAAACTGGTGGGGAATTCGTATGCAAGGGACCGAGAATATCACAGTAAAAATGGTTTTGGAGAAAAGCAGTCTTTTCGTTAGGCAAGTGCATAAAATGTCATCTATACAAACAGAAATATCATGTTTGTTTGCTGCAGTTCCTCTAGCATTCTTCCCAGAAAATAGGAATGTGTAGAGCTGGTGATCCCATGATGAACCAATTAGTGTTTCAACGGTACAAAATGAAATATTCCCTGATAAAAAAATTCAAAACAATAAAGTCCATTGATAATATCCAGAAAACACAATCACAAAGGCTTTCACAATATTTCGGATTGATAGCCAATACACAAATGGATATTTCTGGTTTCATCCAGTCATATCCGGACAAAGTGGTGTGGAATTCATATGTAATGGACCGAGAAAATCACAGTACAAAAGATTTTGGAGAAAAGCAAGTCTTTTCTTTAGGAAAGTGCACAAAATTTCATCTATACACACAGAAATATCATCTTTGTTTGCCTCAGTTCCTCTAGATTTCTCCTTGGAATATACAACTGTCTAGAACTGGTGTCTCCATGTGGAACTAATTTGTGTTTCTACGACAAAAAATTAAATGATCGCTGATAAAAAACATTCAAAACAATAAAGTCCATTGATAATATCCAGAAAACACAAATACAGAGGCTCAAGCAAATTCTGGGATTGAGTTAGCCAAAACACAACCGGATATTTCTGGTTTCATCCAGTCATATCCGGACAAAGGGGTGTGGAATTCATATAAAATGGATGGAGAAAATCACAGTAAAAATGGTTTTGGAGAAAAGCAATGTCTTTTCCTTGGCAAGTGCATAAAATATCATCTATAAAAAACAGAAATATAATGCTTGTTTGCCGCATTTCCTCTAGCTTTCTACCTAGAAAATATGAATGTGTAGAGCTGGTTTCTCCTTGTGGAACGAATTAGTGATTCCCAGCACAAAATTAAATATTGCCTGATAAGAACATTCAAAACAATAAAGTCCGTCGATAATATCCAGAAAACACAAACACAGAGGCTTTCACAATATCTAGGATTGAGTTAGCCAAAACACAACCGGATATTTCTGGTTTCATCCAGTCATAACCGGACAAAATAGTGTGGAGTTCATATGCCTTGGACCGAGAAAATCACAGTAAAATGCCTTTTGAGAAAAGCAGTCTTTTCTTTAGGCAAGTGCAAAAAAATGTCATCTATACAAACAGAAATATCAAGATTGTTTGCCTCAGTTCCTCTAGATTTCTCCCTAGAAAATATGAATGTGTAGAGCTGGTGTCTCCATGTAGAACCAATTAGTGTTTTCCAGCACAAAATTAAATGTTCCCTGATTAAAATATTCAAAACAATAAAGTCCATTGATAATATCCTGAAAACACAAACACAGAGGCTGTAGCAATATATGAGATTCATTAGCCGAAACACAACTGGATATTCTGGTGTCATCCAGTCATATCTGGAAAAAGTGGTGTGGAATTCATATGCAATGGACTGAGAAAATCACAGTAAAAATCGTTGTGGAGAAAAGCAAAGTCTTTTCGTTAGGCAAGTGCATAAAATTTCATCTATACAAACAGAAATATCATGTTTGTTTGCCGTAGTTCCTCTAGCTTCCTCCCTAGAAAATAAGAATGTGTACACTGGTGTCTCCATGTGGTACCAATTAGTGTTTCCCAGCACAAAATTAAATATTCCCTGATAAAAGCATTCAAAACAATAAAACATGTCGATAATATCCAAAAAACACAAACACAGAGGCTGTAGCAATATCTGGGATATAGCAAACCAAAACACAACCGGATATTTCTGGTAGCATCCAGTGATATCCGGACGAAATGGGGTGGAATTCTTATGCAATAGACTGAGAAAATCACAGTAAAAATGGTTTTGGAGAAAAGCAAAGTCTTTTCGTTAGGCAAGTGCTTAAAATGTCATCTATACAAACAGAAATATAATGTTTGTTTGCCACAGTTCCTCTAGCTTTGCCACAGTTCCTCACCAGTGTAGAGCTGGTGTCTGCATGTGGAACCAATTAGTGTTTCCAAGCACAAAATTAAATGTTCCCCGATAAAAATATTCAAAATAATAAGGCTGTCGATAATATCCAGAAAACACAAACACAGAGGCTTTCACAATATCTGGGATTGAGTTAGCCAAAACACAACCGGATTTTTCTGGTTTCATCCAGTCATATCCGGACAAAGTGGTGTGGAATTCGTATGCAATGGAAAGAGAAAATCACAGTAAAAATGGTTTTGGAGAAAAGCAAAGTCTTTTCTTTGGCAAGTGCATAAATGTCATCTATACAAACAGAAATATCATGTTTGTTTGCCGCAGTTCCTCTAGATTTCTCCCTAGAAAATAAGAATATGTACACTGGTGTCTCCATGTGGAACCAATTAGTGTTTCTACGGTACAAAATTAAAGGTTCCCTGATAAAAACCCTCAAAACAATACAGTCCTTTCATAATATGCAGAAAAAACCAACACAGAGTGTTTCACAATATTTCGGATTGAGTTAGCCAAAACACAACCGGATATTCTGGTGTCATCCAGTCATATCCGGACAAAGTGGTGTGGAATTCGTATGCAATGGACCGAGAAAATCACAGTAAAAATGGTTTTTGAGAAAAGCATAGTCTTTTCTTTAGGCAAGTGCAAAAAATGTCCTCGATAGAAACAGAAATATCATGTTTGTTTGCCGCAGTTCATCTAGCTTTCTCCCTAGAAAATACGAATGTGTACACTGGTGTCTCCATGTGGGACCAATTAGTGTATCTACGGTGCAAAATTAAATGTTCCCAGATAAAAATATTCAAAACTATAAAGCACGTCGATAAAATCCAGAAAACACAAACACAGAGGCTGTAACAATATCTGGGATTGAGTTAGCCAAAACACAACCGGATATTTCTGGTTTCATCCAGTCATATCCGGACAAAATGGGGTGGAATTCCTATGCAATGGACCGAGAAAATCACAGTAAAAATGGTTTTGGAGAAAAGCAAAGTCTTTTCGTTAGGCAAGTGCTTAAGATGTCAACTATACAAACAGAAATATTATGTTTGTTTGCCACAGTTCCTCTAGCTTTCTCCCTAGAAAATATGAATGTGTAGAGCTGGTGTCTCCATGTGGAACCAATTAGTGTTTCCAAGCACAAAATTAAATGTTCACTGAAAAAAACATTCAAAACCATAAAGTCCATCGATAATTTCCGGAAAATACAAACACAGAGGCTTTCACAATAGTTCAGATTGAGTTAGCTAAATTGCAACCAGATATTTCTGGTTTCATCCATCATATCCGGACAAACTGGTGTGGAATTCATATGCAATGGACAGAGAAAATAACAGTAAAAATGGTTTTGGAAAAAAGCAATGTCTTTTCGTTAGGAATTTGCATAAAATGTCATCTAAACAAAAAGAAATATCAGGTTTGTTTCTAACAGTTCCTCTAGCTTTCTCCCTAGAAAATATGAATGTGTAGAGCTGGTGTCTCCATGTGGCACCAATTAGCATTTGAACGGTACAAAATTAAATGTTCCCTGTTAAAAACATTCAAAACCATAAAGTCCATCGATAATTTCCAGAAAACATTAACACAGATTAATTCGCAATATTTCAGACTGAGTTAGCCAAAACACAACCGGAAATTTCTGTTTTCATCAAGGGATATCCGAACAAAGTGTTGTGGAAATCAGATGTAATGGAATGAGAAAATCACAGTAAAAATGGGTTTGGAGAAAAGCAAAGTCTTTTCTTAAGGCAAGTACAGAAAATGTCATCTATACAAACTGAAATATCATGTTCATTTGAAATACTTCCTCTAGCTTTATCCATATAAAATACCAATGTGTAGAGCTGTTGTCTCCATGTTGAACCAATTAGTGTTTCCAAGCACAAAATTAAATGTTCCCTGATAAAAATCATTCAAAATAATAAAGTCCGTTGATAATATCCAGAAAACACAAACACAGATGTTTTAGCAATATCTGGGATTGTGTTAGCCAAAACACAACCGGATATTTCTTGTTTCATCCATCATATCCGGACAAACTGGTGTCGAATTCAAATGCAATGGACCGAGAAAATCACAGTAAAAATGGTTTTGGAGAAAAGCAAAGTCTTTTCCTTAGGCAAGTGCATAACATGTCAGCTATACAAACAGAAATATGTTTGTTTGCCGCAGTTTCTCTAGCTTTCTCCCTAGAAAATACGAATGTGTAGAGTTGGTGTCTCCATGTGGTAGCAATTAGTGTTTCTACGGTACAAAATTAAATGTTCCCTGTTAAAAACCATTCAACACAATAAAGTCCGTTGATAATATCCGTAAAACACAAACACAGAGGCTGTAGCAATGTCTGGGATTGATATGCCAAAACACAACCGGATATTTCTGCTTTCATGCAGTCATATAAGGAGAAAATGGTATGGAATACGTATGCAATGGACCGAGAAAATCACAGTAAAAATGGTTTTGGAGAAAAGCAAAGTCTTTTCCTTAGGCAAGTGCATAACATGTCAGCTATACAAACAGCAATATGTTTGTTTGCCACAGTTTCTCTAGCTTTCTCCCTAGAAAATACGAATGTGTAGAGTTGGTGTCTCCATGTGGTAGCAATTAGTGTTTCTACGGTACAAAATTAAATGTTCCCTGTTAAAAACCATTCAACACAATAAAGTCCGTTGATAATATCCGTAAAACACAAACACAGAGGCTGTAGCAATGTCTGGGATTGATATGCCAAAACACAACCGGATATTTCTGCTTTCATGCAGTCATATAAGGAGAAAATGGTATGGAACACGTATGCAATGGACCGAGAAAATCACAGTAAAAATGGTTTTGGAGAAAAGCAAAGTCTTTTCCTTCAGCAAGTGCATAAAATGTTATCTATATAAAGAGATATATCATGTTTCTTTGCCGTAGGTCCTCTAGCTTTCTCCCTAGAAAATTCGAATATGTAGAGCTGCAGTCTCCATGTTGTAGAATTAGTGTTTCTATGGTACAAAATTAAATGTTCCCTGATAAAACATTCACAACAATAAGTCCATCGATTATATCCAGAAAACACAAATACAGAGGCTGTAGCAAAATCTGGGATTGAGTTAGCCAAAACAAACTGATATTTCTGGTTTCATTCAGTCATATCTACAAAGTGGTGTGGAATTCCTATGCAATGGACCGAGAAAATCACAGTAAAAATGGTTGTGGAAAAAAGCAACATCTTTTCCTTGAGCAAGTGCATAAAATATCGTCTATACAAACAGAAATATCATGTTTGTTTGCCGCAGTTCCTCTAGGTTTATGCCTATAATATACGAAAGTGTAGAGCTGGTGTCTCCATTTGGAACCAATTAGTGTATCCAAGCACAAAATTCAATGTTCCCTGATAAAAAACTTTCAAATCAATAAAGTCCATCGATAATATTCGGAAAACACAAATACAGAGGCTATAGCAATACCTGCGATTGAGTTAGCCAAAACACAGCCGGTTATTTCTGGTTTCATCCAGGCCTACCGGGACAAACTGGTGTCGAATTGCTATGCAATGGAGCAAGAAAATACAGTAAAAATGGTTTTGGAGAAAAGCAAATTCTTTTCATTAGGCAAGTGCATAAAATATCATCTATACAAACAGAAATATTATGTTTGTTTGAAATACTTCCTCTAGCTTTCTCCCTAGAAAATACGAATGTGTAGAGCTGTTGTCTCTATGTGGAACCAATTAGTGTTTCCCAGCAAAAATTAAATATTCGCTGATAAAAAAGCATTCAAAATAATAAAGTCCGTTGATAATTTCTGGAAATCACAAACACAGAGTCTGTAGCTATATCTGGGATTGCGTTAGTCAAAACACAACTGGATATTTCTGGTTTCATCCAGTCATATCCGGACAAATTGGTATGAAATTCATATGCAATGGACCGAGAAAATTACAGTAAAATTAGTTTCGGAGAAAAGCAAAGTATGTTCCTCAGGAAGTACATAAAATGTCATCTATATAAAGAGAAATATGTTTGTTTGGCGTAGATCCTCTATTTTTCTCCCTAGAAAATTCGAATGTGTAGAGCTGGTGTCTCCATGTGTAGAATTAGTGTTTCTATGATAAAAAATTAAATGTTCCCTGATAAAACATTCAAAACAATAAAGTACATTGATAATATCCACAAAACATAAACACAGAGGCTTTCACAATAATTCAGATTGAGTTAGCCAAAACACAAGCAGATATGTCGGGTTTCATTCAGTCATATCTGGACAGTGTGGGGTGGAATTCGAATGCAATGGACCGAATAATCACAGTGAAAATGGTTTTGGAGAAAATCAAAGTCTTTTTGTTAGGCAAGTATATAAAACGTCATCTATACACACAGAAATATCATGTTTGTTTGCAGCAGTTATTCTAGCTTACTTTCTAGAAAATACGAATGTGTATAACTAATATCTCCATGTGGAGTCAACTAGTGTTTCCAAGCACAAAATTAAATATTCCCAGATAAAAAACATTCAAAACAATAAAGTCCATTGATAATATCCGGAAAACACAAACACAGAGGCTTTCACAATATTTCGGATTGAGTTAGCCAAAACACAACCGGATATTTCTGGTTTCATCCAGTCATATCTGGACAAAGTGCTGTGGATTTCATATGCAATGGACCGAGACAATCACCATAAAAATGGTTATGGAGAAAAGCAAAGTCTTTTCTTTAGGCAAGTGCCTAAAATGTCATCTATACAAACAGAAATATCATGTTTGTTTGCCACAGTTCCTCTAGATTTCTGCCTCGAAAATACGAATGTGTAGAGCTGGTGTCTCCATGTGGAACCAATTAGTGTTTCTCTGGTACAAAATTAAATTTTCCCTGATAAAAAACATCCAAAACCATAAAATCAATCGATAATATCCGTAAAACACAAACACAGAGGCTGTAGCAAAATGTGGGATTGAGTTAGCGAAAACACAACGGGATATTTATGTTTTCATCCAGGCATATCCTGACAAAGGGCTGTGGAATTCGTGAACAATGTACCCAGAAATTCACAGTAAAAATGGTTTTGGATAAAAACAATGTCTTTTCCTTTGGCCAGTGCATAAAATGTCATCTGTACAAACAGAAATATCATGTTTCTTTGCCACAGTTCCTCTAGCTTGCTCCCTAGAAAATACAAATGTGTAGAGCTGTTGTCTCCATGTGGAACCAATTAGTGTTTCCAAGCACAAAATTAAATGTTCCCCGATAAAAAACATTCAAAACACTAATGTCCATGGATAATATCAGAATACACAAACACAGAGGCTATATCAATATCTGGGTTTGAGTTAGTCAAAACAAAACCGGATATTTCTGGTTTCATCCAGTTAAATCCGGACAAACTGGTGTGGAATTCGTATCCAATGGACCCCGAAAATAACAGTACAAATGGTTTTGGAGAAAAGCAAAGTCTTTTTGTTAGGCAAGTGCATAAAATGTCATCTATACAAACAGAAATATCATGTTTGTTTGTCGCAGTTCCTCTAGCATTCTCCGTAGAAAATAAAAATGTATAGAGCTGGTTTCCCCATTGATGAATCAATAAGTGTTTCAATAGTAGAAAACTAAATGTTTCCTGATAAAAATATTCAATAAAATAAAGTCCATCGATAATATCCAGAAAACACAAACACAGAGGCTTTCACAATATTTCGGATTTAGTTAGCCAAAACACAACCGGATATTTCTATTTTCTTCCAGTCATATGAATACAAACTGGTGTGGAATTCACATGCAAAAGAATGACAAAATAACAGTAAAAATGGTTTTGAAGAAAAGCAAATCTTTTCGTTAGGCAAGTGCATAAAATGCCATCTATACAAATAGAAATATAATGTTTGTTTGCCGCAGTTCCTCTAGCTTTCTCCCTAGAAAATATGAATGTGTAGAGCTGGTGTTCCCATGATGAACCAATTAGTGTCTCAATGGAATAAAATTAAATGTTCCCTGATAAAAACATTCTAAACAATAAAGTCCATTGATAATATTCAGAAAACACACAAAAAAAGAGACTTTCACAGTATTTAGGATTGAGTTAGCCAAAACAAAAGCGGATATTTCTGGTTTCATCCAGTGATATCCGGACGAAATGGGGTGGAATTCCTATGCAATAGACTGAGAAAATCACAGTAAATTGGTTTTGGAGAAAAGCAAAGTCTTTTCGTTAGTCAAGTGCATAAAATGTCATCTATACAAACTGAAATATCATCTTTGTCACAGTTCCTCTAGCTTTCTCCCTAGAAAATATGAATGTGAAGAGCTGGTATCCCCATGATGAACCAAATGTTTCAACTGATAAAAACTTTCACAACAATAACGTCCGTGGCTAATATCAGGAATACACAAACACAGAGGCTGTAGCAATATCTGGGATTCAGTTAGCCAAAACACAACCGGATATATCTGGTTTCATCCAGTCATTTCCGGACATACTGCCGTGGAATTCATATGCAATGGACCGAGAAAATCACAGTAAAAATGATTTTGGAGAAAAGCAAAGTCTTTTCGATAGGCAAGTGCAAAAATGTCATCTATACAAACAGAAATATCATGTTTGTTTGTCGCAGTTCCTCTAGCATTCTCCGTAGAAAATAAAAATGTATAGAGCTGGTTTCCCCATTGATGAATCAATAAGTGTTTCAATAGTAGAAAACTAAATGTTTCCTGATAAAAATATTCAATAAAATAAAGTCCATCGATAATATCCAGAAAACACAAACACAGAGGCTTTCACAATATTTCGGATTTAGTTAGCCAAAACACAACCGGATATTTCTATTTTCTTCCAGTCATATGAATACAAACTGGTGTGGAATTCACATGCAAAAGAATGACAAAATAACAGTAAAAATGGTTTTGAAGAAAAGCAAATCTTTTCGTTAGGCAAGTGCATAAAATGCCATCTATACAAATAGAAATATAATGTTTGTTTGCCGCAGTTCCTCTAGCTTTCTCCCTAGAAAATATGAATGTGTAGAGCTGGTGTTCCCATGATGAACCAATTAGTGTCTCAATGGAATAAAATTAAATGTTCCCTGATAAAAACATTCTAAACAATAAAGTCCATTGATAATATTCAGAAAACACACAAAAAAAGAGACTTTCACAGTATTTAGGATTGAGTTAGCCAAAACAAAAGCGGATATTTCTGGTTTCATCCAGTGATATCCGGACGAAATGGGGTGGAATTCCTATGCAATAGACTGAGAAAATCACAGTAAATTGGTTTTGGAGAAAAGCAAAGTCTTTTCGTTAGTCAAGTGCATAAAATGTCATCTATACAAACTGAAATATCATCTTTGTCACAGTTCCTCTAGCTTTCTCCCTAGAAAATATGAATGTGAAGAGCTGGTATCCCCATGATGAACCAAATGTTTCAACTGATAAAAACTTTCACAACAATAACGTCCGTGGCTAATATCAGGAATACACAAACACAGAGGCTGTAGCAATATCTGGGATTCAGTTAGCCAAAACACAACCGGATATATCTGGTTTCATCCAGTCATTTCCGGACATACTGCCGTGGAATTCATATGCAATGGACCGAGAAAATCACAGTAAAAATGATTTTGGAGAAAAGCAAAGTCTTTTCGATAGGCAAGTGCAAAAATGTCATCTATACAAACAGAAATATCATGTTTGTTTGTAGCAGTTCCTCTAGCTTTCTCCCTAGAAAATACGAATATGTAGAGCTGATGTCTCCATGTGGAACCAATTAGTGTATCGAAGCTCAAAATTGAATGTTCCCCGATAAAAAACATTCAAAACAATAAAGTCCGTTGATAATATCCGGAAAACACAAACACAGAGGCTGTAGAAATATTTGAGATTGAGTTAGCCAAAACACAACCGGATATTTCCGGTTTCGTCCAGTCATATCTGGACAAAGTGGTGTGGAATTCGTATGCAATGGACTGAGAAAATCACAGTAAAAATGGTTTTGGAGAAATGCAATGTCTTTTCCTTACACAAGTGCATAAAATATCATTGATACAAACAGAAATAACATGTTTGTTTGCTGCAGTTCCTCTAGCTTTCCCCCTAGAAAATACGAATCTGTAGAGCTGGTGCCCCCATGATGAACCAATTAGTGTTTCAACGGTACAAAATTAAATGTTCCCTAATAAAAACTTTCAAAACAATGATGTCCATTGATAGTATCCAGAAAACAAAAGCACAGAGGCTTTCACAATATTTCAGATTGAGTTAGCCAAAGCACAACCCGATATTTCTGGTTTCATCCAGTCATATCTGGACAAACTGGTGTGGATTTGTATGCAATGAACCGAAGATATCACAGTAAAAATGGATTTGGAGAAAAGCAAAGTCTTTTAGATTGGCAAGTGAATAAAATGTCATCTACAGAAACAGAAATATCATGTTTGTTTGCTGCAGTTCCTCTAGCTTTCTCGCTAGAAAATACGAATGTGTAGAGCTGGTGTCTCCATTTGGAACCAATTAGAGATCCCAAGCACAAAATTAAATGTTCCCGGATAAAAAACATTCAAAACAATAAAATCTGTGGATAATATGAGGAATACACAAACACAGAGGCTTTAGCAATATCTGGGTTTGAATTAGCCAAAAGAAAATCCGAAATTTCCGGTTTCATCCAGTCATATCTGGATAAACTAGTGTGGAATTCTTATGCAATAGACAAGAAAATCACAGTACAAATGGTTTTGGAGAAAAGCAAAGTCTTTTCCTTAGGCAAGTACATAAAATGTGATCTATACAAACAGAAATATCATGTTTGTTTGCCGCAGTTCCTCTAGCTTACTCCCTATAAAATATGAATGTGCAGACTGGTGTTTCCATGTGGAACGAATTAGTGTTTCTACGGTACAAAATTAAATGTTCCCTGATACAAACATTCAAAACAATAAAGTCCATCGATAATATCCAGAAAACAAAAACACTGAGGCTGTAGCCATATCTGGGATATAGTAAGCCAAAACACAACAGGATATTTCTGTTTGCATGCAGCCATATCCGGACAAAGTTTGGTGTAATTCATATGCAATCTACCGAGAAAATCACAGTAATAATGGTTTTGGAGAAAAGCAAAGTATTTTCGTTACGCAAGTGCATAAAATGTCATCTGAACAAACAGAAATATCATGTTTGTTTGCCGCAGTTCCTCCAGTTTTCTGCCTAGAAAATACTAATGTGTAGAGCTGGTATTTCCATGTGGAACCAATTAGTGTTTCCCACCACAAAAATAAATGTTCCCTGATAAAAAAATTCAAAACAATAAAGTCCGTTGATAATATCCGGAAACAGAAACACAGGGGCTGTAGCAATATCTGGGATTGAGTAAGCCGAAACACAACCGGATATTTCTGGTGTCATCCAGTCATATCCTGACAAATTGGGGTGTAATTCGTATGCAATGGACCGAGAAAATCACAGTAAAAATGGTTTTAAGGAAAGCAAATTCTTTTCCTTAGGCAAGTGCATAAAATGTCATCTATACAAACAGAAATATCATGTTTCTTTATGGAAGTTCCTCTAGCTTTCTCCGTAGAAAGTAGGAATGTGTAGAGCTGGTGTCTCCATGTGGAATCAATTAGTGTTTAAAAGCACAATATTAAATGTTCCCTGATAAAGCCATTCAAAACAAAAAAGTCGGTGGATAATATCCGGAAAACACAAACACAGAGTCTGTAGAAATATCTGAGATTGAGTTAGCCAAAACACAACCGGATATTTCCGGTTTCATCCAGTCATATCTGGACAAACTGGTGTGGAATTCGTAAGCAAGGGACCGAGAATATCACTGTGAAAATGCTTTTGGAGAAAAGCAAAGTCTTTTCTTCGGTCAAGTGCATAAAGTGTCATCGATACAAAGAGAAATATCATGTTTCTTTGCCGCAGTTCGTCTAACTTACTCCCTAGAAAATACGAATGTGTAGAGTGGTGTCCCCTTGATGAACAATTAGTGTTTCAATGGTACAAAATTAAATGTTCCCTGATAAAACATTCAAAACAATAAAGTCCATCGATAATATCCAGAAAACACAAACACAGAGGCATTCACAATATTTTGGATTGAGTTAGCCAAAACACAACCGGATATTTCCGGTTTTCATCCAGTCATATCCGGACAAAGTGGTGTGGAATTCGCATGCAATGGAACGAGAAAATCACTGTAAAAATACTTTTGGAGAAAAGCAAAGTCTTTTCGTTTGGCAACTGCATAAAATGTCATCGATGCAAGCAGAAATATCATGTTTGTTTGTCGCAGTTCCTCTAGCTTTCTCCCTAGAAAATACGAATATGTAGAGCTGGTGTCTCCATGTGGAACCAATTACTGTATCCAACATCAAAATCAAATGATCCCCGATAAAAAACATTCAAAACAATAAAGTCCGTTGATAATATCCAGGAAACACAAACACAGTGGTTGTAGTAATATCTGGGATTGAGTTAGCCGAAATAAAACCGGATATTTCCGGTTTCTTCCAGTCTTCTCCGGACAAAGTGGTGTGAAATTTGTATGCAATGGACTGAAAAAAATCAGAGTACAAATGGTTGTGGAGAAAAGCAAAGACTTTTCCTCAGGCCAGTGCATAAAATGTAATCTATACAAACAGATATATCAAGTTTCTTTGCCGCAGTTCCTCTAGCTTTCTCCCTAAAAAATACCAATGTGTAGAGCTGGTGTCCCATGATGAACAAAGTAGTGTTTCTAAGAACAACATTAAAAGTTCCCTGAAAAAAAATTCAATACAATAAAGTCTGTTGGGATAATATCAGGAATAAACAAACACAGAGGCTCTATCAATATCTGGGTTTGAGTTAGTCAAAACAAAACCGGATATTTTAGGTTTAATCCAGTCATATCCGGACAAACTGGTGTGAAATTCCTATGCAATGGACCGAGAGAGTCACAGTAAAAATGGTTTTGGAGTACAGTAAAGTCTTTTCATTAGGCAAGTGCATAAAATGTCATCTATACAAACAGAAATATCATGTTTGTTTGTCGCAGTTTCTCTAGCTTTCTCCCTAGAAAATATGAATGTGTGGAGCTGGTCTCCACATTATGAACCAATTAGTGCTTCTACGGTACAAAATTAAATGTTTCCTGATAAGAGCATTCAAAACAATAAAGTCCATTGGTAATATCCAGAAATCGCAAACACAGAGGCTGTCACAATATTTCGGATTGAGTTACACAAAATACAACCGGATATTTCTGATTTCCTCCAGTCATATCGGCAGAACATGGTGTGGAATTCGTGGGCAATGGACTGAGAAAATCACAGTAAAAATGGTTTTGGAGAAAAGCAAAGTCTTTATGTTAGGCAAGTGCATAAAATGAATCTATACAAACAGAAATATCATGTTTGTTTGAGGCAGTTCTTCTAGCTTTTCCCCTAGAAAATACGAATGTGTAGAGCTGGTGTCCCAATGATGAATGAATTAGTGTTTCTACGGTACAAAATTAAATGTTCCCTGAAAAAAAATTTTAAAACAACAAAGTCCATGGATAATATCCAGAAAACACAAAACAAAATCTTTCACAATATTTCAAATTGAGTTAGCCAAAAGACAACAAGATATTTCTGGTTTCATCCAGTCATATCCGGAAATTCGTTTGGAATTCGAATGCAGTGGACCAAGAAAATCAGAGTAAAAATGGTTGTGGAGAAAAGGCATGTCTTTTTGTTAGGCAAGTGAATAAAATGTCATGTATACAAGCAGAAATACCAAGTTTCTTTGTCGCAGTTCCTCTAGCTTTCTCACTAGAAAATACGAATGTGTAGAGCTGGTGATTACATGTGGAACTATTTCGTGTTTCCAAGCACTAAATTAAATGTTCCCTGATTAAAAAAAAATATTCAAAACAATAACGTCCGTGGATAATATCAGGAATACACAAACACAGAGGCTGTAGCAATATATGGGATTGAGTTAGCCTAAATAAAACCGGAATTTTCCAGTTTCTTCCAGTCATATCCAGATAAACTGGTGTGGAGTTCATATGCAATGGACCGAGAAAATCACAGTAAAAAAGGTTTTGGAGAAAAGCAAAGTCATTTCATTAGGCAAGTGCATAAAATGTCATCGACACAAACAGAAATATCATGTTTGTTTGTCGCAGTTGTTCTAGCTTTCCACCTAGAAAATACGAATGTGTAGAGCTGGTGTCTCCATGTGGAACCAATTAGTGTTTCCTAGCACAACATTAAATGTTCCAACATAAAAAACATTCAAAAGAACAAAGTCTATTGATAATATCCGGAAAACAAAAACACAGAGTCTGTAGCAATATCTGGGATTGTGTTAGCCAAAACAAAACCGGATATTTCTGGTTTCATCCAGTCATATCCGGTAAACTGGTGGGGAATTCGTATGCAATGGATTGAGAAAATCAGTGTAAAAATGGTTTTGGAGAAAAGCAAAGTCTTATACTAGGGAAGTGCATAAAATGCCATCTATACAAACGGAAATATCATGTTTGTTTACCGCAGTTCCTCGAGCTTTCTCCCTAGAAAATACGAATGTGTAGATCTGGTGTCTCCGTTGGGAACCAATTACTGTATCCAAGCCCAAAATTAAATGTCCCCCGAGAAAAAACATTCAAAACAATAAAGTCCGTGGATAATATCAGGAATACACAAAAACAGAGGCTGTACAATATCTGGGATTGAGTTATCCAAAACTAAACTGCTATTTCCGGTTTCATCCAGTTATAACCGGACAAAATGGTGTTTAATTCATATGCAATGGACCGAGAAAATCACAGTAAAAATGGTTTTGGAGAAATGCAAAGTCTTTTCATTACACAAGTGCATAAAATGTCATCTGTACAAACAGAAATATCATGTTTGTTTGTAGCAGTTCCTCTAGCTTTCTCCCTAGAAAATATGAATGTGCAGAGCTGCTGTCTCCATGTGGAACCAAGTAGTGTTTCCAAGCACAAAATTAAATGTTCCCTGATAAAAAAGATTCAAAAAAATAAAATCCCGTGATAATACCAGGAATACGCAAACACAGAGGCTGTAGCAATATTTTTGAATGTGTTAGCCAAAAGAAAACAGGATATTTCTGGTTTCATCCAGACATACCCGTACAAACTGGTGTGGAATTCGCATGCAAGGGAACGAGAAAATCACAATGAAAATGGTTTTGGAGAAAAGCAAAGTCTTATCCTAGGGAAGTACATAAACTGTCATTGATACAAACAGAAATATCATGTTTGTTGGTCGCAGTTCCTCTAGCTTTCTCCCTAGAAAATACGATTGTGTAGAGCTGGTGTCCCCATGATGAACCAATTAGTGTTTCAATGGTAGAAAATTAAATGTTCCCTGATAAAAACATTCAAAACAATGCAGTCCATTGATAATATCCAGAAAACATAAACACATAGGCTTTCATAATATTTCAATTTAGTCAGCGAAAAGAACCAGATATTTCTGTTTTCATCCAGTCATATCCGGTGAACTGGTGTGGAATTCATATGCAATGGACTGAGAAAATCACAGTAAAAATGATTTTGGAGAAAAGCAAAGTCTTATCCTAGGGAAGTGCATAAAATGTCATCTATACAAACAGAAATATCAGGTTGGTTTGTCGCAGTTCCTCTAGCTTTCTCTCTAGAAAATGCGAATGTGTAGAGCTGGTGTCCCCATGATGAACCAATCAGTGTGTCAACAGTACAAAATAAAATCTTCCCTGATAAATCATTCAAAACAATAAAGTCCATTGATAATATCCAGAAAACACAAACACAGAGGCTTTCACAATATTTTGGATTGAGTTAGCCAAAACACAACCGGATATTTCTGGTTTCATCCAGTCATATCCGGACAAACTGGTGTGGAATTCGTATGCAATGGACCAAGAAAATCACAGTAAAAATGGATTGGGAGAAAAGCAAAGTCTTTTCCTTAGGCAAGTGCATAAAATGTCTCCTACACAAACAGAAATATCATGTTTGTTTGCCGCGGTTCCTCTAGCTTTCTCCCTAGAAAATATGAATATGTAGTGCTCGTGTCTCCATGTGGAACCAATTACTGTATCCAAGCTCAAAATAAAATGTTCCCCAATAAAAAACTTTAAAAACAGTAAATCCATTGATAATATCCAGAAAAAACAAACACAGAATCTGTAGCAATATCTGG
Organism: Lepus europaeus; assembly: GCF_033115175.1. Taxonomy (NCBI): domain Eukaryota; kingdom Metazoa; phylum Chordata; class Mammalia; order Lagomorpha; family Leporidae; genus Lepus; species Lepus europaeus. Next base: position 302,797 of record NW_026909615.1, on the reverse strand, counting down.
GATTGAGATAGCCATAACTAAACGGCTATTTCTGGGTTCGTCCAGTCATATACGGACAAACTGGTGTTTAATTCATATGCATTGGACCGAGAATATCACAGTGAAAATGGTTTTGGAGAAAAGCAAAGTCTTTTCATTAGGCAAGTGCATAAACTGTCATTGATACAAACAGAAATATCATGTATGTTTTTCCGCAGTTCCTCTACATTTCTCCCTAGAAAATACAAATATGTAGAGCTGGTTTCTCCAAGTGGAACCAATTAGAGATTCCAATTAGAAAACTAAATATTTCCCGATAAAAAACATTCAAAACAATAAAGTCCATTGATAATATTTAGAAAACAATAACACAGAGGCTGTAGCAATATCTGGGATTGAGTAAGCAACAACAAAACAGGATATTTCTGGTTTCATCCAGTCATATCTGGTAAACTGGTGTTTCGTTCGTATGCAATGGACCGAGAAAATCACCACAAAAATGGTTATGGAGAAAAGCAAAATCGTTTTGTTAGGCAAGTGCATATAATGTCATCTATACAAACAGAAATATCATGTTTGTTTGCCACAGTTCCTCTAGCTTTCTCCCTAGAATATAGG